>NC_068361.1:42900265-42907765 GCF_020536995.1 Dreissena polymorpha | reverse complement strand
ATCGATTGTTACGTGTTCAAATTCCGACGGGATGTATGCAAAACCACGTGCCCAATGGTAATGACGTTATTTGACGCATGCAACGGACGTATACGGACGTTTGACCGCCATTTCAATGAGATGATACAACACTCAATGTGCGGCATGCATACCCAACAATGCGGAACAAGCAATTCGCAATGAGCTAGGTGCATTCTCCTCGTCTAGTTTGACGTTAACATATGGTGTATTTTTGCATATTTATTAAGGCAGGTCGATATTGAACTTGATTCAAAACAAATATATATTATTACGATCCTTAGTAATATATCTTAGGCAGTATGTGACACACCTTACTCTCATAAAAAGGGAGTTTATATATGTTATGATTTAAAATCTTTAGGAAATCAAATTCTAAACTACAATTTATCTAACAGTATCGATTATAATCTATCCAAATACATATATCCATAATTTGTAAAATGAAATTTTGGCGAATGTTTCAGCTGAAATAAATAAGTGTAAGTAATGAAATGCAATTTAAATGTCAATCGAAATGGAGTCGAACAGCATCACAGGTCCAATTGCGTTGATCGTTCTACTTGCTGTACGTCGGGAGATGCAGATGCACTTTTAATGTTATGTCACTTTCAACGTGAAGAAGATCGGCCTCTTGCCAAGCCGTGACGGTGAATTGCACGTAGTAAATACGCTGTTTAAAATCTCCCCTTTAGTTATTGTTAAATATCGTCATGAAAATTTAACTAGCACACCTTATTAAAATAGTAAATCCTTTACAACAATAATACCAGTAAGTACCTGCAAACTACCTTCAAACCAGTACATGACAGTTAGACATCTTATATGTTATTTACTTATGTGTATTTGTGAATCACAATATCGTGTGTCTACTCTTTATAACCTGACAGGTTAATTATCGACCCTGCTTCAAACTGAGTCTGCATACTTATACTTAATTTTCTACATGTGTACGCCTTAGGCAAATTTTATAATGACAAAAATATTACTTTTATATTTTGCCTTTAAAAACTTTTTCAATTACACTCAACTACATTTACTTTGTGGTGAGACAGACAGTGCTTTTATATGCAATAATTATACTATTATCATTACTTGTATGCCTACCTATCGGTATATCTCAATTTCCGGTCTTATTCTCTAAATCTTGGGGATGCCAAGGATTTGATTTACGACCCCGGATGCGATATGCTTACACGCCGATTTGTCGGCAATGACCTAATAAATCTAATGCAATACCATTCTTCCGCCATTAATTTCTATGTAACCTTAAGTAACGGGTAACCAATTACTAGCAGACTTGTGCATCCACTAAACTCTTAAGTAACGGGTAGCCGAGTAACGGGTAGCCGATTAACCGAAGGCTTGTCAATCCTTTAAACTCTGAAGTAACGTGTAGCCGATTAACCATAGACTCGATTACAACAAATCAATGACGTCCTTCACGGGAAATATTGTTGCGTGCGTATCCTTCGGTCTGAATTCTCAATCGATGAACAGAACTTAATTGCACAAAGTATAAACGTAAACTCTTTGGCAAAATATCTAAGAAGTTTTCATATTCAAGAGAAGTTTTAAACATTCAATACATATCTAGAATAGAAATTCTAGTCATATCACCAAACCATTGTTGCTTGAAGGTGTCTTTTTGATTGATTTATTCGTGTGTATATATATATCATACAAGTACAGTTCGTAGAATACATTCAAGTTACAAAATTTAACAATTGGGTTGCAATTATCACAGATTTTGAATCACAATGCATTGATAGATCACAATTTTAAATATAACAGTCAACATTAATCAGTTACATTCAGTTACAAGTAACTAGTCAGTATATTTGGCAGAGACATGAAATAACAAGAAGTTACGAGATGTTAAAATCAAGACATGATATATACATATAATTCAAGATGACCCATGAAATGTTCACAACTTATTTCCAATGGGGTCCTATAGATGGATGCCAAAGGTACAAAAATGGTAGCATTAATACAAATAAAACTATAATTCATTTAAACTTGAGTCTATAGTCTTGAGATCAAATAGTAATTAGCATATATTATTTAAAATCACTGGTTATAATACTATCTTGCTTTCACATTTAAATGTACGTACAAATACTGTATTGATGACCAATTTTAAAAAGAGGCATATATATATAACAAAACAATCACATAAAACATTAATTTAAACAATAAGACTACTAGTAAAACATAAAAACAGCATTTTCTTTCAATTGCATATTGTCTGAGAGAGCAGTCTTCACGTTCTTTTTAAAAGACATATTTATTCTTAATATTATTCTTAATATTTTTAAACATCTGCAGGCAGACTGCTCCAGTCTTTGATCGCTTGATAATAAAAAGTAGGGCTGGTAAAACCATTAACTTGAGGTAAATAAAAGTTACCTTTACTATGTCTACTGTTATGACTATGTATATCAAACACTAAACTATAAATTATTATACATGTAAGAAGGACATTTCTTGTTAACAATTTTATGAACATGGTTGAGTCTTAATTGCTAAACTCTATTATGAACATTTAACCAACCAATAGTACTAAAATCTTTAACTTTTAAAAATGTTCTAGAGTCATATCCATGAATAAATCTAGCAACTTTATTTTATACAACTTGTAATCAATTGTTCAACTGTTTGCTAATACCATTGTACTATGAAGAACTAGCATAGTCAAAACGGTATCGAACCAAGGAGTTACATAACAATTTTCTTAATTCCATATATAAACAGTGGTTTTGTCTATACAAAAATCTTATTCTTGAGTTCACCTTTTTAACAATATTATTAACAATAGATGTAGCAGAAAGATCATTGTCCAATATTGAACCAAGGTATTTAACAGATGATTGAGAAACAATAGTGTGATCATTACATTTTACATTAAAGTTATAGAGTTTTGATAATTTTCATTTGGAACCAAACACTATACATTCTGTTTTTCCAACTTGTAAAGACAGTTTGTTATCCACTAACCATTTACTTCAATTTTCAAGTTCTTTACCCAAAACACTACTGACGATACTAGGATCTTTGTGAGAAAAAAGGATGACAATTTCATCAGCATAAAGAATAAGTTTGCATGATTTGCTAATACTAATACCCATATCATTTACATAGCATAAGAACAGGAGCGGCCCTAAAATACTTCCCGCATGTGATATTCATAGATTCTGACATAGTATTATTGACATTTACCATTTGATTACGACCTGTTAAGTAAGATTGAAACCACTCCACTGACTCAACACCCATTTTCTTGAGTTTCTGACATAGAATGCAATGGTCGACCGTGTCAAACGATTTTATTATCATACCAAACGGCCACCGGAAAAAC
The DNA here is from genome assembly GCF_020536995.1 of Dreissena polymorpha. NCBI lineage: Eukaryota > Metazoa > Mollusca > Bivalvia > Myida > Dreissenidae > Dreissena > Dreissena polymorpha. Next base: position 42,904,386 of record NC_068361.1, on the reverse strand, counting down.
TTTGCGAAACCGAAATTTCGCAAACTTAAGTACCCTTTTTCTTAAAGGTTTGCTTATTTGTGATAAAGTATAAGATAAAAGTCTAACTTGTGATTAATAATTGGTTATTTTTGCTTGTTAAATGCGTTTTCTTCACTATGAACTTTATTTGCAAAGTTGGGGTACCCATGGGATTTTTGTATTATCCCGTGATATTTTTCATTATCCCATGGGAATTTTGGTTTCTCCCATGGGATTTTTCTCCAGCTTTTTTTATGGGAGAAAAAATCCCATGGGATTTTCAAAAACAAAACACGTTCGTTTGTGCTTAGTTATCGATTTTAAGCATTGTTAAAGCATTTGTTCTTATTTTCGTTCAATTTTATTTGATAGAAAAAAAATCCCATTTTTTTATGGGAAAAAAAATCCCATGGAATTTTTTTCTGATTTTTAGAGATTTAGTCAGGTAACCTTCAGAAACACTACCTTTTAACAAATGATGAGCATTTCTCGCGATTTCAACGCGTTAAATCGTGTTTTAAAAAAATAAAAAAATCCCATGGGATTTTTTTCCCATGGGATTTTTTTGTCCCATGGGATTTTTTTCCCATGCGTTTTTTTTTTCCAATGGGATTTTTTTTTAAGGTATAAGTTTCTAAAAGCTATATAATAATAATAATAATAATAATAATAATAATTATAATAATAATAATAATAATAATAATAATAATAATAATAATAATAATAATAATAATAATAATAATAATAATAATAATAATAATCGTGCTCAATATGATGAATTTGTACTTTTAAGCGACTAACATTTTTATTCGAGCCGATCGTCGAGTCCGAATGGTGAGTATAAGAGCAATTTACCAGTACAAATAAATCTCACTTGTGTAGAGAACGCTACCGTACTATAAAATAATCTTGATAATAAGTCATATCATTTCTCGACAGAAAATGAAAACAGTATCCATATTGATGTCAGCAATGTCCCCTGCTATGATAAATATTGACAAAATGAAAAACCTTGACAATAATTCCGTGTCGAATACGCATTAGATTATAGCAATCAAATTCATATAAGCATTGATAAGATAATATGCGAAAATGGGTCTTATGTCAAATACGGCCAGCGTAGCTCCATTCCATAATGTCCGGTATTAAGTTAAAATGTACATTTAAAACATTGGTTACACAAAAGTATATGTAAATATAACATGACATAGTAATAATAAGTCTCCAGAAAGTATTTTCCAAACAAATCTGATGAAACAAATGATATCGTACTACCTTATTTACAATATGCTATACACTTTTGCAATTTAGTTATCAATGTTTAATCAAAGCATAAATCAGCATATGTTGCCTCTTAGCGGGGATTTCGGTAATTCTTAACAAGCACATAAACCCGCGCCGCTACCGAAATCCCCGCTGTACAAACCTTCAAGTGTAAGAAAATACTGATTTAGGTTTAAATAAAGGGAACAATAGTATTTTCGGCCACCAAAAAGCACTTCCGCGTCAACAAAACGATTGAAATTATGTCAGAAACCCAGCTTTTCATTGTATATATTGCAATACACCATCGGCCGCCGAGAGCGGAATACTGCGCTTGGCCGCTAAACAATGTGGATTGCATCAAATTAAATGTCAATTTTCGATTTTATTACAAAAATAAACACTGCCTTTTTATAAATATGTCAAGCACGTACACTTAACAAAAAAATCGATATATCTTTATGTAATGTAGAAAAGTAAAGCGCTTTATATATAACAATGTGTTATAATGTCTCTCTGGTTGAGAAAAAAAAACTAAACAAAACCATGTAGAACATATAATATGTTTTCATAATTAAAAAAAAAATTAATGATGCACGTGATGTTTTATAATTGATATAAGTTCACGTGTCATTTAACGAGTTAAGGGAGAGATGCGAATTAAATTACACATAATTAAAAACGGATACTATACTGTCAGCTTGATTTATAAATTGTGTTCCATCGCGCCAATATATTCATTGTTCCATGAAATTTTGTATAAAAGCAAAACGATTGAAATTATGTCAGAAATCCTGCTTTTCACATGAAATGATCTTTAACACTTTATTTATTCCAATCAGGTAAATAACAATTACAATAATAGGGGAAGTCTATACTGTGTATTAGAAACTTGTTGTGGTGATCCCTATCTTATCCGCTCAATACACATCCACCTGGCTACTGTACAGAAAAAATTAGATTTACTTCCAAAATAACTGATTTCATTAATTGCTAACTTGTTGTCTACATTTTAAATTAACAACGATAATGGATCAACATCACCGTTGCACAATTATTAAGTTCACAGTAATCTGTACTTTAAATAGATAGCCTAATTAAAGACGGTGCTAATAAAGATCAAAGCGTGAATGTGGATATTAAGAAATTAGATCCTTTTTTGCATGACACAGGCAGTATATCATTTTATCTTATATAAATTAGCCACATTTAAGACATGGATAAAATTAAAATAAGACACATTTGCATCTTTCATTTCTTAAAAAAAATAAGCACGCAGTCACATATAAATAAGATACATTGAAGACACAGAAAAAAATAAATAAGACACATTTGCATCTTTCACTAAATTTTCTTGAAAAAACATGTGAAACTGAAGAAAAACATTTATTACTGACACATTATCCTAAAAGTCGACTGACAACTTAAGTTCAAAGAGGGATTTACAATTAAATAAGATCCATTTTCGCATGATGCTAGTTGTAGAGCAAGCAATACATTTCTTACTGAAACATTATTCTAAAAGTCGACAGGCAACATAAATTCAAAGAGGGAACCACAATTAAATAAGATCAATTTTCGCATGATACTGGTTGTATAGCAAGTAGTCACATATTTATTACAGCTTGCATTAGTTGCAATAATTTTGTTAAGTGCGCGTGCTTCTGAACGATGCGTTAAGCGAGAGTGTTGTCATTTTGTTAGTTTTATATTTTGGTATTATGTATGATTATTGCTTGTTTTGAATTTGAAATAAACGCTTTCTGGCAAATAAGCATCGTCTTAATTTTAATACAAATAATGAACATTTGACATACAAAATGTCCAATAACATACCGGCAATAACATTATATATATGTTAATTTCTTTGCATGTTTATACCGAAATTATAGCCGACATCGGCAGTTAGGGAAATTTTGTGACACACTTTAACACATCAAACATGCATGATAGTTCTTTTTTCATATGATATTCCCCTGGTTGCTTACCGGTGTATTGGTGCAGTTGATAACCCCGCCGGGACTACAGTAGGGTGCTAATACACACGTGTATCGTGTTCAATACAATCGTCTTAATTTAAATACAAATAATGAACATTTGACATACAAAATGTCCAATAACATATCGGCATTAACATTATATGTATGTTAATTTCTGTGCATGTTTATACCGAAATTATAGCCGACATCGGCAGTTAGGGAAATTTTGTGACACACTTAAACAAATCAAACATGCATGATAGTTCTTTTTTCATATGATATTCCCCTGGTTGATTACCGGTGTATTGGTGCAGTTGATAACCCCGCCGGGACTACAGTAGGGTGCTAATACACACGTGTATCGTGTTCAATACCCGATCCATGCTACAACGTGTAAGAACGGGAATTTCGGTAATTCTACCTTTTTAAGCTTGCGCACCTCTAATGGGCACATATCCAAATATAATTTAATTAATTATTTTCCTAATCAGCATCATTTCACTAAACTACATGCAAATTTGTAGGTAGGCTTTCCACGCTTAAAAAAAATAAACCGATTTTTTCAAAACCACCCTCACGCTCGGCTTTTGTCCAGTTTATTTTCACCCCTGGGGTATATAAAAGTTCCATAATTCATTCAAATTTCCAAATATGGGCATGCAGTTGGTGTGTACAGATGCAGTAAAGGTGATTAAAGTTTAAACAAGATGAAATAAGTATTCTTTTACAGACACTTATTTTTTACAAATTTTAATCTATGGAATAGCGCCATGAAATGTAAGTGATTTCAGCCAAGTAAAAATTGGGTCGGTTTAAAACAAAGTGTCATAAAATTCAAAATAGTATCATTTAAGTTATATTTTAAACTTAGTTTTTATA
>NC_068361.1:42872765-42895265 GCF_020536995.1 Dreissena polymorpha | reverse complement strand
CATAACGGCTAAGTTGGTTTTTACTAAGATTGCAATAGTGTTTATTTTATTATTATGAATCTTATGAGGATAATTTTGAAAGTATGACACAGAGTATCTGAAGAAGATATATACATAATCACATATGTTGTTGTTGTTGTGGTTATTGTTTCAATATTTTTATGAGTATCATACATTCAATGACGAATAGCTATTAATTTGTCATACAAACACCATAATTATTATTGGATTGCGGAGATAAAACTAATCGATTCCCTAGTAACTGATATAACTGATACATTTTTTGAGCGACAATTTGAAACTAAATCTAGTATTATTTAAATTTGATTATTTAAATTGCAGACTTTTTTTATTAACCCCAATTAATGTGTACGCAACGTTTCTTTTATTTAAATCGCTGAGTACGAAGCATCAAGCTATTTTTTAATTAATTGACAGTGATCTTTAATGTATGTCATAATATAAATTGAAATCAATCTTAATTAAAGCTTGAGTGGTTGGTTTGTAATAAGTTTGGTAAAGGTTGCTGTAGGATATGTATGCACAATAAATACTAACGCTCTGGCATATTGTGATGGTGATATGATTATATATTGCACAATGAATATGTGATGATGTTCTTGTGATAATATTGAGGCTATAATTAGTTTTTGAATTAAGCTAGCTAATTTCAAATAAGATACAAACACATCCCAATCCTTAAATTATCAGTATGTTATAGTATTGTTTGCCTCTAGGCGCATAATTAATTGAAGGCCTAGTTTATCTGTTAATCCTCGCCCCATGTGGTGTCCCAGTGGGTACACTGATATTAATACACGATGTATTGGTCCACAATTAAATCTTTTATAAAAACATGTCTCTCAGGTGACTGAAAAATGGCTGTGTAGATTCAACAAATACTACTACAACGGAGACTAAGATAACACATGTTACAATTAATTTGTCTTCCTTGCGTTCTTCTTATACGACAAACACTTCTAAAACAAAAAAGCAAAAAGCCGCTACTGCTACTGCTTCGGCTACTCTTACTGCTACTGCTACTGCTGCCGCTGCCGCTGCCACTGCCGCTGCCACTGCCGCTGTCACTGCCGCTGCCACTGCCACTGCCGCTGACACTGCCGCTGCCAGTGCTGCTGCTGCTACTGATAGTGCTACTGCTACTGCCACTGCTACTGCCACTGCCACTGCCACTGCCGCTGCTGCTGCTACTGATAGTGCTACTGCTACTGCTGCTGCTGCTGCTGCTTCTGCTGCTGTTGCTACTGCTACTGTTACTGCTACTGATACGGCTACTGATACGGCTACTTCTACTGCTACTTCTACTGCTACTTCTACTGCTACTTCTACTGCTACTGCTAGTGCTAGTGCTACTGCTACTGCTACTGATTCTGCTACTGCTACTGCTACTGCTGCTGCTGCTGCTGCTGCTGCTGCTGCTGCTACTGCTACTAATGATAATAATTCTCCTTCTACTTCTCTTTCTACTATTGCTAGCGATGCTTCATAATTTATTTTTAAATGTATCATTTTGTTAAAACAGGAAAGAACTGTTATATATATTTTCTTAAAGGTGTAAAGAATCTAAACTTTTCTGCGATTAAAGTTTTATTTAACTGGATTAGTATAGGCCACATAACAGACGCTATTGTACTGATTTGTACTAAACACCATTTTGTCATAATCAACAGTTTTAACACGCCGCAGTTTCCTTGGAAGTTAACCTTTGATTGGAGTTATGTATAAAACATTAACAAGGTATTTGTTGACAGTTTGTCCTGTCACAATTATATATTAGTTGAGCCAAACGTGTGATAAAGATCCCTTTTGGGGTGGCGATAAATACTATTTATATTGTTCAACAGTGGGAGACTGAGAAAACATATGTTACAATTAATTTGTCTACTTTGCCTGCTTCTTCTTTATATATTTTTCTTGCTAATCGTTTAAGTTTAGTTTTAGTTAAGTAGGTATATCAATTTACATTTTTTGATAGATATTTATTTGGATAGTAATAGTATGTTTTATTTGACTTGACATCATTGAACCGGTTTATTCATTGATAAGATCGGGATCTCCACAGGTGTTTAATCTCGATTGTTAGGTGGGGAGAAGGGTCCGAATGATAATGTTGTCGTCGGCTTACGAATCACATTTCACAAGTTTTAGACAAATATGCATACGTTATAAACCTAATGTAAGTATTACATAGATAATAACTTATCTTTATTTTGATGAACTACGTTTAAGGTATAAAACTATAATTATCTATGTGTTGTGTGCCGCATACATACCATCTTGCTTTTTTAAATTTGATCACAACGGTCCGAAGTCATAGACATTCATTATGCATGGTTGCTAAAGCACAGTGTATACTAACTAACCTATGTTTATTGTTGTTTGCTAGGGTTATTATTATTTTTTTTTATTTGGGGGGGGGGGGGCTTTTATAGAAGATTTCAACTAGTCCTTCAATTAACGAAAAAAAAAATATTGGTATAGGAAATATAAAAGAGTAATAGACAGCTTCATTCATGCTGTTCTATTATGGTGTTTTAACGCATATAATTATGTATGGTTGATGAAGCACATTGTATGCTACCGAAGTTTATTGTTGTTTGATGATGATGTTAAGTTGGTGTTGCTGTTGTTGTTAATGATGATGATGAGGAGGAGGAGGAAGAAGAAGAAGAAGATGATGATGATGGTGGTGGTGGTGGTAGTAGTGACGACGACGACGATGATGATGATTTTGATTATGATAATGAGATTTGAACTAAATTAATGCGCAAAGATTTTTCTTTTTAGCGGCCAAGTGCAGATATCTGCGCTCGACCGCTGTAAGGGTTATGTAATATTTGCAATCTACATAGTAGTCAATAGCAGATACCAAGCACCATATGCCTATGAGAAACAAAAGCAAAATATTGTATTGGCAATCGCTGAAATCTCGAATATGACTTAATCATTTTATTAAATGAAAACCGGTAACTATTTTAAAGGGATCTTTTCACGCTTTGGTAAATTGACAAAATTGAAAAAAGTTGTTTCAGATTCGCAAATTTTCGTTATAGTTATGATATTTGTGAGGAAACAGTAATACTGAACATTTACTATTGTCTAATATAGCCATTATATGCATCTTTTGACGATTTTAAAACCTAAAAATTATAAAGCGTTGCAACGCGAAACGATTGAATAATTTGGAGAGTTCTGTTTTTGTCGTTAAATTTTGTGAAACTACGAAGATTGCTTATATAACGTATAAAATACGTCATATATGTACACGGCGGAATAGCTCAGTAGGCTAAAGCGTTTTTACTTCAGGACTCTGGCAGGACTGCAGGGGTCACTGGTTCGAAACCTGGTCCGGGCAATGTTCTTTTCCTTTTTTTAATTTTATTCTTGATTTTTTACTGGAGCTTTTACGATCCAATGTTTACATTTATCGATATAAAGCATTTAATGAATAAGTTAAAAAATGCCAAAATCTGTGAAAAGGCCCCTTTAAACGGTTATTATATTGCAACAACTTAGCGTTGTTTATCCAAAAGACCATTGTTATAATAACAGGGACGTCAATAGGCCAAACTATTCAGGAAATATGATTTGAGTCGTCAAGGATAGATTTTGAGATCAATGTACGTCCGATGAGATTTAAAGGGAGTTGGAGGCGTAGGGACAGATTCGTTCGAGTACGCGATCATTTGAGAACAAATAATGTTGAAGCTTTATCGGAATTCCGGAAATTTGCGATCGGTACCGATTTTTCCTGGTTCTTTTTTATTGATTCTGATAAGTTAGCGGCCGGCACGGACATGAATATTAACTGACGAAAACTTCTTCGCTACTTTCCGAAAATCTTCGACATGTTGCAAATATCCGTAATATTCCGCATTGTACTCACCAGAAATTGCAACTAGAAAGACTACAATAAATCAATTAGCTACGGCTCGGGCGGGGATTTACCTTTTATCCCTGTAAGGGACCTAATGCCCCAGACTACCGGCTATTTTTTCCGGAATTCGAACTTGATACACTTGATATCCCTGAATTAAATATTTATATCCGCAATTTTGATATCTAGAGTGCTGACTGTTAGTATTGTATTTGACTGGAATGACTGTCGATTATGTGTTTTTAAGATTAAAACAAGCTTACGAAGAACTTTGTGTTTGCTTTTTTGTAAGCTTTCTTTTTTAAAATGTATTGTCCGCCACGGACGCAACAATTGACCAAATGTACCAGATTGTGGTCTCTTTAAAGTGCTATGTTTTTACTGCCGTGATATCTTTAACAAACTACACATTATTGATCGTGGACGTTTTATACTCTTCTTGAATTTGTTTCCCCAAAATATGCTCTTCTATTAGTAGATGTTTAGGTGACGATGTTCTAATTATAGATCTTACACGGCCAAGAAACACTACATAGGTCTTTGCAAAGAGAGCTGTTGGATATCGTGAATGCGTTCAATGTGGCCTGTTTATTTCAGAAAGCTATGTGCAATGTTTTATGGGGATTTCTATCAAATTGCCAATTGCAAAATTTGATTTAATTCATTCGGACCTACAAGCGGGAAACTTCTTCATTAAAATTCAATGGGCTTTTAAGAAGTTCGTTGAAAGGCCAAATTTGACGTTAAACAGCAACGCCGAAAAAATTGCTACTCAGTCTTATTTATCACTTTTTTTGTAAGATTTACCAGTAGACGTTCTTCAGTGAAATTAAGCAAACACACAGTGCCGACAAATATGGAAGGGTATTTAGGTAAAAATTACATCTTTCTTTGTGACTGTGTCATGATTCTTGATGGTACTTTCAATTAGTATGTAGACACCTTTTCATGCTTGATGACACTTACATCTTGCCTGATGTCCAATGTCTATTTACATTCTGCTTAATGGTATCATGCATGTGTACAGATGCAACATTTTTGTTCGTTAATTGCATGCTGCATATGTGTATGTTAGTTTGTGCAGAGAGACTTGTGCAATAGGCGCAGTGCATAATGGAATCAAATATTAATGCGTTTAATAAATTAACGCGATGGTAAGATGTGAGTTTCACCCAAGCACAAAGCAACATACTATCATGCATGACACAATGATGTCAATTGACAGTCATTCCGAAATGCTACGGAGGACTACGGAAATTTACGGCGTATAACGGAAATTTTATGTTATAGGAGAAGTTGCGCACCTTTGTAAGATATTTGCTACTGAACCGAAATTAACCGCGTGTTTGTAGACTTAACTTTTTTTTGGTTAATGACTAACCATAATTTTTGTACAGTAATTTACCTTCAATAAACAAAGAAAGTCTATGGATATATTTCAATATATGCTACTAATGCATGTATGCAGAGCTCCAGATAAGACGCTTAAAGTCGTAAAAAATTGAATTAAATTTAGTAAAAAAGTAGACTTAAATTCTGTGCGTACGGTTACACATTGGAAAATAAAATAAGAATTCAAAATGTGTGATCATTCGTAAAACTTAATATCAATGCATATAATGTAAACATTTTATCTGGTCCTTTTATCGCAAAAAGTCTGTTGTAACCCGGCAATTGTCATGAGCTCTTCTTAGACTATAAACCTAAATGCGGATGTGCCAAAAATTATATTTACCTGAACAAAAAGAATTAATAATAGACTTTAAGGCTGGATTATTATAGAGTGTAAACCAAGATTTTGCTGAAAAAGTTATCTGGAACTTTGCATGTATGTTGAGAGGAAATCGATTACATAATTTCAAATTTACTAGAGTACTTTTATATTGCACCACATAAAATGCTATTAAACTATAATATTGAAGTGCACATATAAACTTTATTATAGATGGGTAGGTATTTCGTGTCAATCTATTTCACATATGAAAGAGCTGTTGGTCATGCTGCTTTAAGTACATATAGATGCATGACACAATTTAGATTAAGCAAAATAAAACACTAGATATTTGCCAAGAGTCAAATATATACGAGCAGTAAGAGCGTAATCGTGCACAACGAGACTTACTCATGTAGAATTGAAACTCTTATTGCTTTCTTTCGAAATAATTTCATGTGTCCGATCTAATATGCAATATGCCCGGTGTTTTTTTTGCGGATTAATGTTCCGTTTTAGATCCATAATTAACGAATGCCTCAATATTTTCAAAAATTAACACCGGAATAATGTTCACCGACATTTTTTCATACAGATTGGATATAAATATTATAGAGCTTAACAAAAAATACATTAAGCCCTGTTCTCCCGGCACACGTGCTGGACACACAGGTGGTTAGCGTGTGGCTATGATAATAATTAGTGAAAACATCTTTTTGAATGATAAGAAATCATATTAAAACGAAAAATCAAATTTTCTATAACAAAAATCACTATCGTTTTATATATAACAAGGTATCCAACTCGAAATCATCCGAAAACGGGGTGCATCGTTTTGAGCAGCCATTACTAAATTAATTTTGCAGCGATTTTCATGACCCGGTCTTATTCAACGCAGAAATGAATTTCCTTTTAGGAAATGTATATATATATTGTTATATTTCTACACATGCTGGGTCAAATTTTAAGAAATAAAGCTATACATACTTCGCTTGACCCAGTTGTGATCGATCAGACCGTATTTATGAATGAAATCTCCAGTTGTAAAGACACAACTCCGCATTGGAGCAATGAAATCACTCTTGTGTTTAAAATGTCAGTTGGTTGAAATGTATGTAAACAAAGGTTTGAAAATGCGCTGGACAGTTAGTTTTGATGCATAATTCTACGGCAAGCACGGTAAGAATGTTTTTTTTTTCATACGTTTTATTGAATTATGGTATCGAGGTTCGTGAACTTTGCAGGGAAAATGCCCTTTTCCCCGTGAAGATTTCAGTCATGAATACTGTCTGATCGATCACAGCTGGGTCACGCGAGTTGTGTATCGTGTTATTTCTTAAAAGTTGACCCCAAATCGCTGCAAAATTGATGAAGTAATGGCTGTTTAAAACGATGCATCCCGTTTTCGGATGATTTCGAGTTGGATACCTTGTTGAATATATATTTAACTTATTTTTTTTTAGAAAAGTTGATTTTTCGTTATAATATGATTACCTATCATTCCAAAATATGTTTTCACTAATTAGTATTATAGCCACACGCTAACCACCTGTAGCTGGACACTTTTAAAAAACACTATACAAATTCAAGTACTTATGCACTTAATCGATTGTAAACAATGACGGTTGAAATCCGTGCGTGGGAATTTTTCTGGTAACCAAGAGCGACGTCAACGTTCATGACAAACCTGTTTATATGACATTTATTTTTTGGTTTTTTCCAAATTTAAATGAATATTATGTTTTATGATATTTTAATACATGTATATGAAGTAGTTGTTTTCTCAACGAGGAGTACAATAGTTGTACAGTACTAGACACGAGTACTTGTAACTTTCAGGTTTCTCTTTATACCACAGACATTATATAGTCATAAAATGATAAATATGTGTTTATAGAAATTGTAATTATAGCATGGTAAACAGACTAGAGAAATCTGAAAGTTTCACGCACAGGTCTGTGGCAATGGGGGTTTGGGCTACTTTATAAATATGAGGTCGATATGCAATGCACATCGGTAGATTACGTCTACTGTAATTATTTGGACTAGGGAAGGGCCACAATTCCAGCACATCAGCCCCGTTATGTTCTGAATAAAATACATGTATAATTTCTTGAGTGCCAATTGCATCTTACAAATATCAAAAACATTCGCGGCAGTCAATTCATTGTGTAAACCTACTGGTCTGCATGGCAATAATGAACGTATTTAGTTTAATGGAGATTATATAACGAAGGGATCTAATTCAGCTTATTCAGTTTACTAGTCAAAATGATTCGGATGTTTTCGCTTTTTTTTCCGAAAAGTAATTTATTCAACATACGGAAAATAAACGCGCGCCACCTGTTGTCATAATTAAGTAACTTGCATTCTGCTAACTGCCGTTGTTAATGACGCTTAGTGGCAAAACCGATTATGAATGGTTTCAGGAATAATGAACACACAAACATTGGATAGTCACCAAGCATGTTGAAACAATCATCAAGTATAACCGATAGAGAACAAGCATGTTGGAACTGTCATGAAGCATGTTAGAATACACATCACGCATAATGTAAATATTCATCATGAATGATGTAATGTTGCAGCAATCATCAAGTATAAACGAATAGACAACAAGCATGTTGGAATTGTCATAAAGCAAATTAGAATAAGCATCAGTCATAATGTAAATATTCACCACGAATGATGTAACTTTTACCTAAATATCCTTCCATAGACATGTGTTGTTACTAAAATAGACATAGAGATTTCTGCATTGGGAGTGACTTAATCATACTGTGCTTTAGCAGTATTACGGAATACCGTTAGTGCCATCGTGGTTACACATTAAAATCCAGAGGGCGAGAACGCGAGAACGCGATAGTACGATGGCGACAACGTGACAATACGATGATGACAGGGTGACAATACGATGGCGACAATGCAATAGTACGATGGCGACAATGCGAGAACGCGATAATACGATGACGACAATCAGACAGTGCGATGACGACAGTGCGACAATACGATGGCGACAGTGAGATAGTGCGATGGCGACAATACTACAGTTCGATAGTGCGATAATACGATAACGACAGTGCGAAAATACGATGACGACAGTGCGACAATACGATGGCGATAGCCGACAGTGCGATAGTACGATGGTGCCAATGCGATTACGCGATAGTATGATGGCGGCAATTCGAAAATGCGATGGCGACAGTGCGACAATACGATGGCGACAATGCGATAGAACGATGGCGACATTGCGATGATACCACGGCGACAGTACGATATGACTATCGCATTGTCGCCCCCGTACTATCGCACTGCCGCCATTGTATTGTCGCACTGTCGCATTGTCGTCATCGTACTAGCGCGTTTTCGCAATCGTACGAACGCATTGTCGCCATCGTATTGTCGCACTGTCGTCATCGTACTTTCGCGTTCTCGCATTCTCGCCCTCTGGATTTTAATGAGTAACCACGGTGGCCCTAACGGTATTTTGTACAGTAAAGTGCGTAAAATCTGGTTTGGAATAACAATTTATATGCCGAAAACAGATGTTGAAAACCCGACTTTGTTTTATAAGTAGTAGTCTAAATATACAATGAGTTTTCCGAGCATTAAATAAACATATTAAAATAAAATTCATGTTCGTATCGGTTGAAGTTCTTGTTAATAGTAGAAGCAAAGAACACAATAAAACGCTGATTGGGCTTACTAATTTGAGGCAAGAACAAACACATCGCGCTATTATATATAACATATAACGCGCATCCGCAAAGTTCGAGCGCCCGTCTCGGTGCCGTCGTTTCCGGTGAAAGTTTCGCACAGGAGCTACCGAGTTTGGATATGAGACCACGAATCATGGCTTGACTTTATATATCAGTCAGCGTAGAACCTGACCAGACTGCGCGGTTTGACAAGCTAGGATGGACCAACTTTGGCCGCATATGACATAAGACCCATTTTCGCATGACGCGGGTCATCTGACCTTTATAATGTGTATATAGCTTTGAATGGAATTTGCACATAGTTTTTGGCATGGACTTATTGTTATGTTAATGTGTTGCACGCTTTCAAAAGCAGAGGGCATATATAAGATCAATTATACTACGGAGTTCATTTTCTGTTGCAAAATGAAATGCAATAAAGATTGTTACTCAGCGGTGTGTACAGTATGACAGCGTTGTCTGTCTGCGATGCATTTATACTGGTTCTAAGCTGGCATACTCACCAATTGGACTCAACCATCTGCTCGAACAAGAAATGATAAGTTCTACTAGCATAAACCTTTAATTGTAACTCATTTTAAAAATATTCATGTTAGTTATATTATTCAATTTATTATTCAAAATTATAATTATTATTTCCTTTATTGTTGTTTTTCGCATTAAGAAACTTATTCGGCTTACGAAACTGAAAAATCCCATTGGAAAAAAATCCCATGGGATTTAAAATCCCATGGGATTTAAAATCCCATGGGATTTAAAATCCCATTAGATTTAAAAAACCCATGGGATTTTTTTTTAAATTAAAACACGACTAAACGCATTAAAATATCGTAGTTGTTCATCATTTCATAAAATATGATGTTTCTGAAAGTTTCATGAATAAATCTCTCAAAATAAGAAAAAAATCCCATGGGATTTTTTTCTCCCATTTTAAAATGGGATTTTTTTATTACTATATATTTTTATATATAATTGGCATGAAACCAATATACAGTCCTTAAATAACGTTACAATACTTGCAAACGCAAATAAAACACGTTTTTTAAAATGTTCAAAATCCCATGGGATTTTTCTCCCATTTGCAAATTATGGGAGAAAAAAAATCCCATGGGAGAAAAAATCCCATGGGAAAATCGAAAATCCCATGGGAAAATGCAAAAATCCCATGGGAACCCCAACTTTGCTTATAAATTTCATAGTGAAGGAAACGCGTTTTTTGAGTGAAAATAACCAATTATTAATCAACGATAAGACTTTTATCGCATACTATGTCTCAAAGTAGCAAATCTTTAAGAAAAAGGGTACTTAAGTTTGCGAAATTTCGGTTTCACAAGGTTTTTCCGGTGGCCGTTACCAGTGTAAAGGCCTTTTGAATTTTGACTCTTTAATGGTCGGTAAGGTGGATAAGACAAGAGTCAGTGGAATAGTTACATCTAAAACCACTTTGATATTCATATAAAAGACCATGATTAACCTAAAAAGATTCTAACTGGTTATATACAGCCCTTTCTAAAATTTTAGACACAATTGATAAAGTACTGACAGGTCTTTAATTAGAAACATCAGATATATTGTTCGTTTTAAAAAGTTGTTTAATCTTAGCACATTTGAGATCACTAGGAACTGTATTAGAAGTAAAAGAGCTATTGACTAAAAAAGTAATGTAAATTTTAACAAAGTTGCAGCATCTTTCAAGTATTTTGCAGCAATGTCATCTAGCCCTGTACTTTTAGAACAATTTAATTTACACAATTCTCTATCAATATATTCTTCACTGACAGTATGAAGTTTAAATTTTACATCATTTTGATTTCTGTTTTTATAGAAATGTTTATAACAATGACAATCAGCAGTAAAAATATTGAAAGGTACTGGTAGCTTGTCAACCAACACGGAAGCTACTGTAGTAAAAATGTGTTAAAATGATTAGCAATTTTAGCTGGTTCAAAACAATTTTCATTATTCATATTTAATACAACATTTGGTGACGATTTTGTCTTATTACTTTACCCAAGGTCTTTCAAATGCGACCATAACCTTTTAAGGTAATACTTATTTTCCTCTAACTGGTGAGAGATGTAATCAGACTTGGCAGATTTCACCTGTCTTTGTACAAAATATATATTTCTATAAAAACAATATTTACTATACATTTCTTTCTGTTTTAAATTTTGTATACTTGTACAAATAAGAATCTCTAATACTAATTGCTTGTAAAATGTTTGAATCCGACCAAGGTTCACTCCTTTGCTTAAGTCTATTCTGTTTTATTGTAGCAACAGTATATAACACACCTAAGAACAAGTCTTTAAAACACACAACTTCTACAGAAGTGGCAGTAAACATACTGGACCAATCACAAAGTTTAAGATTATGTATACAAGTTTCACAATTGTAATTTTTCATTGATCTAATAACAATGTTTGTATGTTTATTAAAAACACCTTTCTGTGTCTTTCTAGTACAATATGCAGGCAGGTGGTCACTTAGCCCAACAGGCAGAGTACCAGACTGAACAATTTGCGTCAGGGTGGCTACATATTACATGATCCAGCAGACTAGAGGAGTTAGCTGAAATTCTGGTTGGCTCATTAATAAGCTGTGACAAGGTTAAAATACTAAGTATTTGCAAAAAATATTTATATAAAACAGATTTCTTATTTAAAAAACAAATATTGAAATCACCAAGAATATATTATTCAGTGTTAGATCTAAAATTGGTTAACACAGTTTCAAATTGATTCACAAATTCATTTTGTTTATGGGGTCTTTAACATGACCCAACTAAAATTGGCTTGGTCTTGGGTAAAAGAATGTTGACATTTTCATTAGGAATATTATTTTCACTGTCACATGTAGATTTACAACTATTAAATGGCAATTTCTTAAAAGTACACTTGGTACAATCAAATTCACATGTTATATCACTCAATTTCAAATACTCTTCCACAGTTATAAATCCTGTACAATCTATGTGTGTCCAGACTCCACAAGAATCACAGTCAACTGCTTTTAAACGAGAGGTAACTCCCCTTCCACATACACGACATGGGTGTTTTGGTTGTCTCCCTTTCTTACGAGCACCATGTTCAGTCGAGTCTGAAACAATTGCTGGGTCTGGATGTGGGTGAATATCCTTACTCTGCATCAGAAACAGAATAAATATGAATTTTAAATTGGCCGTTAGATAATGTTTTTGTAGGTTTTCCATCCATCTCCGTTCGGGTACGAAATTGTGTTTTTCCAACGTTGATCGTTGGGAGCGATAGGTACGAAAGTAATTCGAACGTTGTAATGTCATTTATTCGACCATAAGTGCTGGTTATCAGAGTTTCTTTGTCTGGGGAATACTTATGTGCATCCCTGAGTTTGTTCTTTCCAAAGAAGATGGTTGTTTTTAAAAGTATAAATAAAATAAAGAAGCCATAAAAATTCCACGTATGGCCGCCATTTTTTACCTTTGACCTTGTCAATAATTCTGCATTTAAATACACATACAAAAGCATGCATATTAGTTATATTTGCAGTTTCAAAAACATAAGAAAATCAGTAATCGTTTAGCAATTATTTAACATTTGCTATTCAATTGTTGCATACCTTATTACAATTATTTAATGCTTAAATATACACAGTTTGTATAATAATATTCTTACTGTTTCTAACGTTTAACCAATACTTAACAAGTCGTACATATCTATTTACCTACAGTGGATATCTGCCTAGATTAGATGTGACACAATATTTGTTTAAATAACTCCATTCGTATTTTGACGGACAAAAATCAACTCCTATCACTGATAAAAAACAATAAAGAATATGGTAAATCCTAAAAATGTCGCTTAAAGACTTGTTTAATATATTGATTTGTGTGTATAGAAATGACGCTTTGGTGTGGCAGAGCTTTGCATCCAATGCTTATACAGGCAGCAACGAGTAAGAAATGTTGCTACTTTGAGACTACGCAAACATTATAATGAGGTCTAAAATGAGGACAATCGTTCACTGATTACTGTTTAGATGTGTCGCCCACAAGACTGACTTCTTTGGTGTCAAGATAACTTAAAAAAGAGGAATGTTTTAAATTAAGTGATTATGTTAAATTCATGCTTCTGATAAATGCGTTGACAAGCATATTCCCTCCTTGTTCAAATGTCGTCAATTTAAGTTCCGTAGTTACATATTGTTTTGTGTAGTTAATGTTTTCGTATTTATAACCTTAACATCATTTTGAAGACTTTCAAACATGTGTACATGTGCGTTTAATTATTGTTTAATATTCTAGAAACCTTCGTTTGGCATTTCATATTGCTCAAGAAATACCAATTTGCATTTGCAAAACAAAACAAAATAAAATAATAACACATTTTTCAAATGTCTTCTGCATTTCAGAATTTTGTGTCGAAGTGTTTTCGTAGAGTGGAAACAGTAAAGACAATCTAATCATATCAAATTAAAGTTAATTTAGTATTCTGTGGCATAGGCCATCGCTTTTGTTAAATTGAAATTTTGATCATATGAAAAAATAACTTAGCTTATTGTGCAAGATAACAGACTGTTTCTTCAGCCGGCGTTGACTTTTGCAGTAACGTTATAAAAGTTGTTCATCCCCGGTGAAGAGGGAAGGTTTTTTGTTCTTTCATATTGTAATGATTATTTTTATTTTGTTTTCATTGTCAATGCCTCTCTATGGCAGACCACCATCAGTAGAAAGGACCACAATGGAAACAAGAGATTATCATCTCTTTTTTGTGTCATCCTTGATATTGATGCTTACTGACATGGTTCATCACACAGCATTTCATTAATAACATAGTTTAAATGTTGTTAAATTTTAATGTATGTATGTGTTGTTGTATTATGTTATGTTGCTCATTATCAAAATAAATCTATCTAACTATCTAAGGGGTGAGTGCAAATGTGCTTCCAAATGATATCAAATGGCAAATGTCAAAGAGCGAACCCGTCAAAAATTGACCCTTATCTGATATGTATCGTTGTCTGAATGGCTATTGGTCGACTGATTGATTGATTGTTTGATTTATTCGTGTAAATATACACACACACACACACACACACACATATATATATATATATATATATATATATATATATATATATATATATATATATATATATATATATATATATATATATATGAATCGCGCCATGCGACTAAACTCAACTCAAACAATTTTATTTAAGTAAATACAGGCCACCGGCCAAAAAATACACAATATACACAAATTATATACAATCACACAGTTGCCTTGTAACTATTTCTATCCTTATTTAATTATACATTTTTAGATAAATATGTATATATATATATACATACAAATTGATGTTGTTTCACATGTAGATATGCATATAAATAAAAAGATATGAATTGATGTTGTTTAACAGAGGGTATACAAAATGTGCGACTTTATGGATAATTTCATCATTGTTTGATCCCATTAATGAATAAAAATCAGATATTGAACATCCTTCATGGTACCAGTTAAAAAGATATTGGGTACGGATGTCTCTGTGTTTTAAACAATGGAAAAATGCATGAAATTCACAATCAATAACACGCATATTACTTTTATCCAGACACAAATAACATAGTCTATCATCAAATAGGATATTTGATTGTCTACCAATCTCAATATTTAATTTGTGATTAGAACATCTAAATTTAGAAAATGCAATTTTATGTTTAAATGGTATATGTTTTCAGGTAAGATATCTTTCAGTATTTAGCATTGTTTTGTAATACATGTAATGGTGACAGCGAGAAGAATTGTTTTTATCACTTTGCCAGTTTTGAGTATAACAATCAATAATGCGTTGGCGAAAGTGTCTTATGAATAAATTAACATCACCAATTTCTAGACTTATCCATACATTTCCATAGCCATAACGAAATAGCATTGTTTTGACTTTTGAAGCCCAGCATTTTCTTCCGGAGTCATCAAGCGCGTTTAAAGGGACTGTCAACCGCGAATGTCGAAGAAAAGAAAAGATGTAAAATACCGTATTTCTTTACAATTATCAGATTATATTGATTAAAATATCATGACTGGTACATAACATTACTTCAAAAAAATGTTAAGTTTTTATATGCTCAGTATATTTAGTAATAAATTTTACCGGGTATGTCTACCAGGTAACTTCCT
Organism: Dreissena polymorpha; assembly: GCF_020536995.1. Classification (NCBI taxonomy): domain Eukaryota; kingdom Metazoa; phylum Mollusca; class Bivalvia; order Myida; family Dreissenidae; genus Dreissena; species Dreissena polymorpha. Next base: position 42,879,776 of record NC_068361.1, on the reverse strand, counting down.
GTTAACTATAAATAACGCCAGTAGATTGATCATCGTCGTCACGTGGTGAACCCAGGAATGCGAATTATGCATGCGTTATGAATTGTATATATTTTATTTATAAAATGATCAATCTACTTGCGTTATTTATAGTGTATATATCGTTATGTCACCTATTTTCGCGATGTACTTTCGATTTCACATCGTCATTCGTGGTTGACAGTAAATTTAACATTATATTACATTGTTTAGGGTATCTATGATTAGGCATAGTTAGTAACCAATATTTTATAAAATTGACAAAGTAGGTAACACATAATGGGAGACGTCCGCATTCACAATGAACAAGACATGTGTTAGTAGTTTTTTAAACATGCACAATTCGTTTATAAAATTTGTTATGTACTACTTCAATTGAGTCAATATACTCGTACCCCCATATTTGTGATCCATAACATAGTATTGGTTTTATCATACTATCAAACAATATAAATAATTCTTGAGTTGTAAATAGAAAAAATTGCTTTTTGTGCCTGTGCACTTAGCTTTGCATGTGTAGCGCTCCAGGATAATTTTGGTGTAAACATTAATCCCATGTATTTATAAATAGATGTAGTATTTATTCGCGTGCCACGGAAACTCCAATGTTCGTAATGTCTTAAAGGTCCACTGTTTCTAAATACAATTATTTCTGGGGGGTTTTGTAGATTAATTTCCATTCCAGTTAAAGCACAAAATTCGTCAATAACGTTTAATTCTGTTGTAATTTAATTGCTGTTTCGGCAGCTACATCATCGGCGAATATTAGACATACAATGTCGTGGATTTCATTAGTAATGAATATACCAGATCCGCATTTTTCTCGTATCATCCTAGATAATTCATCGATAAATAATGTAAAAATCGTTGGACTGGTTTTATCACGTTGCCTGGTTCCAATATTGCATTAAACAAAATATGTTATGTTTACATGTGAAAACAAGGTATGTCCGTCGGATTGGATTTTCTTATTTTGGATTTCAACGCATGAATACAGCGATGTATACATATTAAGTAAAACATATTTTTTTCCATGTATGCCTTTTCTTTGTAGAGATTGGAATAGTACATGATGATTGATTTTATCGAAGGCTTTACGGAAGTCAATGTATAAACAATCAAATCTACCTCCTTTTTTGACAGATATTTTTTAACTATAGCTTGTAGACAGAATATATTATCTATAGCTGAGTAACCAGTACGAAAACCTGGCTGTGATTCATCAATTTTATTGTTGGTTTCTGCCCATTCGTACAATCGTTTATTAATGACATCCGTGAAAATTTTATACATTGTATTTGTAAGTGATATTCCACGATAGTTTTCTGGCATATGTTTTGGTCCTGATTTATGAAAAGGACAGAAAATACTTTTCCCCCATGAATTCGGGAATTCTTTGGTTTCAAAAATGTTGTTAAAAATCTTAACAAGATATGGTGCTAAAATGTCAAGTGTAGTTATAATATTCTGATGGAATACCGTCTTGCCACAACTTTTACCATTTTTCAATGTTCTAATGGCATCTTTGACTTCTGATAAAATTATTGGTGTATTAAGGGATATTGTATTAGGAGCAGGATCTACAGCTATATCGTCTAACAAAATGGGTAGTGCGTTATAATCATATAGTAAATCAGAGAAATAATTTCGCCAATTATTTGGACTTATGTCAGTGCATATTTTTTTTTGCTTGTTTGATGCAAGTGATGACAACGATAGTAACAACGAAAACGATCAAATCGATCGTCGATCACTGTCAGAAAATGAAAACCATGTCCATAATGTAACAACCGCTGGCGTACATGAACAGGGAGAGTGTGACCCTGATAGGTTAGCTGTAGAGCATTTCATGAAGGGATGTGGATGTGGCAGACTGGCAGGCATTGTCAAAAGAACCTTACACCATCTTCGGTGTATCAATCCATATAAGACATGCGTGAGAAGAGTAAAAATGAAAAAGAAATGTTCCTTATGGGAATTTTAAGTAATTCTTGGATACCTCTTCTAGCACTAAGAGAGGGAAGAAACGTTCCCGCGTGCGCACACAAATAATGGTGCTTCAGTGTGTAGGGAAACATTTAAGCTTTTTTTACGTAAAACGTGCTGTTCTATATGCACTGATACAGACAGTAAATCAAGATGGTTGTACGCCGAGAACGCACGGAAACAGAGGGCAAAAACCTAAACACGCACTAATGTTTGATGATGTAAATCGGGTTGTGCAGTTCATCATGAACACATCCGAAGAAATCGGACTGCCATACCCAGCAGCCCCAAGGGGAAAAGACAACATTCCAATCGTCTTCCTTCCATCAAGCACAATAAAAACTTTGTTCATATAATTAATTAATCATTCTCATAATTCATAATAATTATTCCTCCTCATTCATACCCGTTATTTTATTTTTTTATAATTAATACGTTGAACCCATAGTTCGTAATGTATTCTGATTTCTTCACGTAAACAGATGTTCGTACCTTCCTGTCATTTGAAAATATATGACCTTAGCCGTTTATATTACAGACTAACCACTTTTACCTCAAAGTGGTCGCTTAATTCAAGACTTGGACATCAAAATACACTAATATCAGCGGTCGCTGGTCGCGTAAGACAAAAGTCGCTTAATACAATATTAAAATATAGTAAAAACGCTCGGTGGGATTCAAAGTAGTTTCTCTCAATATTTCTTGTAATGGTATCATTATTGAATCTACATCTTCAGTCAAATATCTAGGGGCTACATTTGATCAAACTTTGTCCTTTGAAACCATGGCTCGTTCAGTCATTCATAAGGCCAACTCCAGGTTAAAATATCTATAATATAGAAAGAAAAAATATCTCACCCAGCAAACCAAAAAACTTCTTTTCATGTCTTTGATCCAATGTCATTTTGATTATGCTTGCTCTATATGGTACCATAGCCTCACCAAAGTGTTACAAAATAAGCTCCAAACCACCCAGAATAAGTTATTGCGGTTTGTCTTAGGTCTCGATGCAAGGGCACATATTGGGCCAGAACACTTTCAATTGCTCAACTGGCTACCAGTCAATAAACGTGTAGACCCGATTGTTCTTGGCCATGTGTTTAAGATTAAAAATGGTTTGGCCCCTGACTATATGGGAGAACATTTTATTCGCAGGCCTCTATTCATTCAGTCAGGACCAGGTCAACTCAAAAAGGCGCATTTGCTGTCCCCAAAGTCAAAGGTTTCGGGTCAAAATCCTTTTGTTACACGGGATGCTCATTATGGAACAATTTACTCTCCAGTATACCACAGATTGATAGATTTGTCTGTTTTTAAGTCGTCTTTAAAAACTCATTTATTCAAAAATCTGTAACATTTTATGTGTATTGTTTGTTTGTTTTGGATTTAGGAATCATTTCTAGTCATCAATTTTTATCAACATTGATCCTATCTTCTGTAAATGTTATGCATTCTCCATTTTTATAAGTGTCACTATATGTCCTGCCACCAGCACAAAGGACCACAATGAAAATATGGGTTTACTCATTTTTGTGTTATCCTTGGTGTTGGTGTGTATGTCATGATATATTGTTTTTCATGTATGTGATATTTTTATATTTTGAATATGATGTTAATGCCCATGTATGCATTCCTTGCCGAAAAAATCTATCTTTATCCCATGTTCAACGCGACATTGACGGTATAACACCTTATGGAATATACTAGCCTGTATTCAACCTTGTGGGATATACCTGTCGCGTGCACGGACTACTTTTTACTTTACCACTGAACGAGAAAACTTTAGCTTCAAAACTATACGACTTTCAACCTTTAAATCTAGTCATATGACCTAATTTTTCGCCATCCGTATAATGAATCAGCTGATTGATGGCGTCATAAAATGACATACTTTTTGCGTCATTTTCCCCCAATTTTTTTTGACGATTTATTATAAACGCGACTTATTTCACATGTACATGTACTGTATATCGACATATTTGAATTGTCAATTTATCACATTTTCCTTATTTCGTGTAATGTGCATTGTTTATAATCCATGCATATACTTTTAAGAATGTACAACAAGCCATACAAATATCGCACAATTCATAAATAATCTGCAATATTTGCTTTCCGATTTATAATTCACGTTAGGCATAGAGCTGTGTAAAGTATACGATGGTAAAAATAGCACCACACTGGAATTCGGAACGTCCCATTTTGTACACGGGTATTATCCACTAATTCATCTGTTTTGTAATGGAATGTTTTCCATTCTTTGTGTATTTATATATTAAATTATTTTCTTGTACATTAAGGGCATTTACCAAAAACAAATAATACATTGTGCAAGTTTAAACATAATTATGTTTGTATGCAGAAATCTGCAATTGCAACCGAGTTTACCAACGCCTAATATTTGATAAACTGCTCCGGTTCATTTTAACAGCGTTAATGTACATAGAGTAGATCTACATGACGTAGCGTGTGACGAAGAAGAAAGTTTATTGAGTTCGTAAACTCATTTGAATATAGTGATAGGATGGCATAAAGGTCTTTATTTAACTATGCTAAAATAATTATTAAAGACCCTAGATGCAAAATCGTCAATTATTGAGTTAAATGAATTATTAGATGGATTTTAAAGGATAATTAAAGGTAAGATACTAGTTCGAACGTGTTTTGGTTTTTGTTTGTACTTTTGTCGTTCCCTGTTCTCGGGGAAATGATTTTAACATGGGCGCCATTGATGCATCGGATCACATAACATAATCATTATATATAAAAAAAACACGTTCTGCGCGTCCTTAAATTTGTCGTCCGAAGTCGGAAAAAGTATTGCCCTGTATATTAAGTCAAATAAAGTGTCAGTCGCTGCAATTGTCTGTTTACTCGTCGAAATTGTCAAGGTCGTCGATGGCGTACATGTATTTTGACATCGACATCATTTTGTCAGGAGCAATCGCCGCCATATTGGATTTTGATCATTTTCTTTCGAAAATAAAATGAATTATAGTAAAGTAAAATCTTCTTTTTGCGGTCGTAATGTGTTACAATTCGCATACTGCGTAAAATTGAATCGAGGCATATGGTGATATTTTTACTTGTTTTACAGTTTGTATGTGATTTTTTAACACTATTTTGCGTACCAGAACAAATACATTTATATCAGTACGCATGGTTACATTCGTTAGATTTTAAGCGCTTTTAAGACTGAATTAAAATTATTGATAAGGTTATTAGATCTATTTATGTTAAATGTCACGTTGAAAAAAATCAAATGGGATAAATAGAATACTAGGATTAGCGTTGAATACAGAGAAGTTTATGTTGCTCGGCTCGAACACCGAAAGCGCTCGCCAAGGCTCGCGCTCCCGGCGTTCTAAGCCTCGCAACATAAACTTCTCTGTGTTCAACGCTAACCTAGTATTCTCTATATCTATCTAAAGTGGTCGCATAAAACAAAAGTCACTTTATCCAAGTTGTCGCAAGCACAATATTGACTGTATCAGTAATCAGTTAGCAAGATTTGGGTAACGCGAAATGAAAATCTAGCAATCATAGTTGTGATACCGCAATACATTATATCAGAGTTGGCTGATATAATGCATAGTGATATAATATTAATTTCGGTATTTAAAATTTGAAAGCCCAGAGTGCCGAAGTGCCAAAATTTTTCACAATTTAAACTAGTTTTATTGCGATTACATGTGCACTTAGTCGTGGCTATGCGAAAATCACTCTGACAAATTGGCACGTTTGTGTAGATTTGCTAATGCAATGCTATAATATATCAATCTCCCATATTTTTCTTGCTTGATGACATTTGTAATGTTCTGCCTTCTCAAGAAGATTATTACCTCCAATACGCAGTATCAGTTATAAAGAAATTATAATGGATGAACTATTTGTCTACATTCTGTAAGGCTGAGAGCGTTTGGGTATAAAAGGGGTCTGAAAAAGACAGTATTGTCAATACGAATGATAATATTAAAATGCCTTAATAATACGAATTAGTTATTTAGGTTTATAAAAATGTTTAGGATACAATGAATCCTAATGGTTGATTTTTATCTAAAATATTAAGAACATAATATTTATAGTAATTGTTTTGGTAAAATTAGAAAAGAAAGTAATATGAGTTCAATGCGATGTTATGTTGACAGGAATTTTACTGAATGCCGGTAAATGAAAAAAAGAATTGCTTAGGGGAAAGGAATTCCTACATAGGCAAAAACCTAAATTAATACGATTTTACACTAGTGAAATATAATAATTAGCTTATACAATTGAATGCAATTCAAGAACACGAAACTAATATCGCGATCTCATAAGTGGTCATTACGGAACACCGTAATAATCAGCTGTTACCGCCTTAAACGCGCGCGCAAAGCGTTGTCTCAATAGTAATTTAGCGGCGTTTTCGTAACGTTCTATATTGTTCTATGTTCGTTTGTTAAACATCTTACCAAACATTAAGCAAGAAAGGATTTCTTTGATGTTTCGTTGATGTCTTCAGGTATGTTTTAGTAGCAATAAGGGTCTTCGAATTGATATGCCTGCTTATTTCGCAAAAAACACTATTATTTATAATATTATTGTTTAAAGACACATAGATTCGGAATTGTTTGCGACTACATAGATTTATATTTAAATGTGATAAATAAAGTAATACTTGAAAAAGGTAAGCTTTAGTAATTTGTCATTCATTGAAAAGGATTATTTGTTTTATCACCCAATAATGATGCACATATATATATATATATATATATATATATATATATATATATATATATATATATATATATTCAGTTGTTTATTATTGCAGTTTAAAAGCTAGTATGACTGCCCATTCATGTATATGTAACAATCAGGAATATTGAAACTTGGGGGGGCTTCCTTCAATACCATTTACTTACACATAACGACATAATATAGTTCGCGATACATGGACAAACCGGATCACATTAAGAAATTATTGATTTACACGCAGTCTTTGAACGTCTAATCAAATGTAACGAACCC
>NC_068361.1:42785265-42867765 GCF_020536995.1 Dreissena polymorpha | reverse complement strand
TAAAATGCTTTTTAAAGTGTGGCAACAATTTAAAATTGTTTCTAGTTAAGAAAAAAAAAAGAAAAAATCTTATTCCGAAGACACTCATGAAAGCTAACATAATTGACCTTTCGACAGCGAGAGTGAAGCCACGCCCACCGATTTCAAGGGGGGTCACTCCGCCGAAGTCCGTCATAAAAATGGCTACGCGAATCGGCCGCATAAGTGAACCAAAAAGGCCTCATGGTATACCAGAAAGGCCATACAATAGTTTTTATTATCATTGAATAGTGGTGCTGAATATAATAATCATATCTATTAAATAGTCAAAACTTTTTTATTAGTCTACTTAAAAGCCGTTAAATTTATCATCAAAGTCGGCAAAATTATCGCCAATTATCGCATACAGTATGAATTGTTCGTTAGTCACAATATTTTTCCTTGAGTAATAGATGTTTCAGTTTTTTAATTAAAAGCCGTTAATTTTTGCAACCGATGGCAACATCGCAAATGTGGCACAGGTAAGTAAATTTATTATAATAGAAGACGAAGAACGTTTTTATTGAAATCCGATATAACACATATCTACAATGCGTTTGGTCTAAATGACCCATGCGCATTGTTATAATCGTATAACAAAGTCAAAGTCGTCAAAAAAGTAACATACACAATATATTATTATATATTATTATTTCCTCGAAAACTATCTTCTGCAATGTTTAAAATATAAAAAGTTGAAAGAATTTTCATGTACAAAAAAACTCGCTAATCAGACCGGGTTTTCAAAGGGTCATTCACAGTTTGCGGCATCTGTTTTGATAACGGATTAGTAGAAAGCCCACATATGGTGTAAAATGACACTTATTGGCCCCTATTGATAATTACTTGCGCATTTGAAAATAGTTTCTTAACTTACATTAAATTTGGAAGACTTAAACCGAAAGAAATAAAAAATGTTTTATTCTATGTGATATTATTAAAAATAATAACTGATTGTCTTTATTATTACGATTTCATTAGCATTAAAAAAATCTAGCAAAGTTTATAATGTCTTATTTATTTGCCGACTGCATTAGAATGTCAAATTTATTTAACGTTGGCCACCTTTGAAAAATGGTTTTAAATGTTCCTTTCTAATTTGTCTATATAGAGGATAAACAAGTACAAAGTTATACTCTTTTTTATAACGTGTCCGTTGCAAAACTTACATTTTGTATTTTCGCGTAGTATCTTATTATAACGACTGTGTTTTGCTTTCGGGCGATCGCTTAATATGTTGAGATTAAGCTGTTCGTGTGGACGACCACAAAGACGAATCCAACGTTTGAATTTTTCAAGATTAGTACCCGGTTGAGGGAACGGAAAAAACGTAGTTTCATCTTTTAACCGTTCTGGATACCTTGTGTCTGAATAACAAGTGCCATAACAGCACCTTTCAACCATTTTCTTTGTTTAAAACACAGAATTACGTATAAGCTTATGTGTCGGACAACGGCGAGTTTGACGGACAAAATGGCGGATAGTAACGGGCCTAATCTATGCTGTAATCTGATTGGTTAATAAGCCTGTCAATCAATCGGCTGTCGAAAGGTCAATTGGAATTAGACCTTGACCTTGACGGATGAACACATTTCAAAGGATTGCTTTGTGTATTTAATCGATATTTCATTGTCATATGAATGCAAAAAGAGTGTTTACTCAAAATTATATTTTCATGACATATAATCATAATAATAATACTATTTTAACAAGTTATCTTTCAGGTCAGTTATGTTTGAAGTAAGTGATAAATTCCTCCGCCTTGCCAGATAACCATTCTCCATCCACGTCACCAACCTATTATACTATTTATCATGTCACATGCCGTTTACTCATTTTATCAAAAACAAATGATTAATTGACATAACAATATAATTAATTATTCTTGTCGGGCCTCCTACATGTACACAACATTCCTAACGACCGAATAACTACCGATTGTGTCACGTTAAAAATAGTTCCACTTTAAACTGTTTCCTTTAATACTTTCCTATTGAAAATATGAGAAGAAATAAAAAACGAATCGAGAATGTGATATTTTTCTTGGTAAACAAAATGGAAAAAAAAATGCAGCAAAACAAAAATTGATTTTTTATTACTTTAATGACAACTTTAATCCATTGCTTTTAACAATAAAGTTACAACGATAAACACATCCATTTTCTGTTCTTCCATCCCTTTGTCGAAATCCATTTTCTGTTCTTCGATCCCTATTATCGAATGTATGTTAAACCACACTATATTTTTTATAGCGTTTTGTATCGAAGGCTAACCACTCTGACCCAAACCCCGACTTACGAAATCGTAATCCTGTAGTCGCGAATTATTTTATTTCTTTCGAAGTTAACAATTATGAATGACAAACACACAATCCGAAATACGTTTATGATTCGTTCGATGCTTAGAATCTATTTTAAAAAAGTACTGTTAAAACCACCACGTCAAAATTGTTGTCCCTAAAATCTTGAGAGACACTAGATAGTATGTTTCGTCTGAGAAATGACGTCACACTAGATACGTTATATATTGAGTAAACAAGTAAATAAATATGATAAATACAGAAAGCTGGTTCGGAAATATATTTTAAAGAAGAAAACAAGGATTATATATAATATAACGATAACATTCATGATGCGTCCCAATAAGGTATGTGGTATTTTATTAATCGAAAAACGTAGTCCGTCAGTGGAGAGCGACTGACGGATATTCGAGGTCACGTGGTCAACTAGCCTAATATATTTTGGGTTATTAGGTTACCTGATTATCAGGCGGATGTAAAGGCATGCGTCATTGTTATAATGTTATAAAGTTAATCATGTTTCCTATGTGTGAATATACATTTATTATTTCATATGATTAGTGAAGTTATAATCAACATCCGGATAGTATTCGGGTACGGATATATTTGGATGACGACTTTGGATTCGAGGTCCTTCACTACATTTAAGCGTTAAGATTATGATATCGTGTTATGGTGGCACTTTCTTTTTTTATTTATTTAGAGTATCGGTATTTTTATGATTTTCCATGTTTTATAATGTTAAGTCGTTTCGTGTCGTAAGATTGTTGATAACACATATATCTGGCAGACTCATTTATAACAGAGGTGTAAAACGCGGCATCAACATGCATATCATATTAAGATAATTCGTGTTACTTCCTTAATTTTGACTTCGCTACATATTATCATTATATTAAAATTGTATAAACTCAACTAGATATTATTACACGTATTGTTATTGTTATACACGCTACGACTTGTTGTTCGTCAAGCAACTAATGATTCGACAATGAATGCAAACGCAAACCGTGTACGCGACCACTGTTATGAAAATCTCCAACTAAAGAAATACCAAAATTACTCCAGATTTATTCGTGTTTAAACTTACGGTGTTAATGCTATAACGATATTTGGAATAATATTTAACATATTTTTACGAACATAATTATCCCATGGGTTACTGTTTACGTCAACTCATGTATAGATTTGTAAACCTTTATTGATACTATATTTTTCAAGACGAAATAACAAAACACGCATACGTCATATATGTGATATTAACCATTTACTTTAACAAATAATTAATGCTACATGAAAATAATTTTGGAAATTCCCTGTGAAATCCAGCACTCTCAATTTAACCCAAAACGTTGCTTAATATTAAAGTATTGACTTCCTTGTATGTATTTTCTACTACAAAATGATGTAATGCGTCCTTGTCGTATATATCTTGTCAACAATAAAGATCTTCATTTTAAATGCAGAGTGTTTGCTTGTTAAGCTATACATAGTTTCGAAACTAGTTTACATGTACCTGGCGGTGCATAGATTCGAAACTAGTTTACCTGTATTTGACGGTGTCAGATTATAATATTGACAGGAGGAATTCGTACGGCAACACAACTGCATTTCATTACGAATAAACATATAGCAGGCTTCTCTATAAAAACACGTTAATTTTTCATTACGGTCATTTGAGCCAAACATCAACGTCCTTGAGTTTTTAAGAGATAACCATGAACAATATATAACGCTTATTGTTTTAGGTAACTCTTAAACTATTCAATCATTTATAAAGTAACCATAACAATATATATAACAGTGTTTGTAATGTAACTACGTTACTATTAAACCATGGTGCTAGATTTGATTGTTGTAGCAGGGACCCAGCTGAAAAAGCAGTGGCATCGTATAATAATAACCACTGTTTGATATTGCTAGCACACTTAAGTCGTACATATTCGTTTCTTCAAAAGACTTTGGTAACCGATTTTTTGAAAATAATAATTATTTTGTTGCTGAAAAAAAGATAAAATTGTGTAGTTTTATATATTTATAATATCGAAAAAGAAATCTGCCAGTCTCGGGGATCGATCCCGTGAGCTCTAGGAGCAAAAAATAACTCCCTGCAAACGCACGCCCTTACACCTATGTCGGTTATACGTGTGTTTGCTAAAGTGTCGATTAAGACCGTCGAAAACGCTTTTAATGTTTGCGGTTTCGAACGATGATATTTAATAAACCAACGTATATTTTTAACATTTTTCCTAGATATGACTGTTACTGTGCTTGTTTTAATGCATACATGTTTTATTGAATTTCTTACAATTTAAATTTGAATTGGAATTTTTCAAAACTGTGAAAATGCCCCTTTAAGATATATGTTTGGAATATTTATTCGATAGCTAATATTATGTAACTAAAGTGTCGATTAAGACCGTTGAAAATGCTTTATAATGTTTTCGATATCGTACAATGATATTCATTAAACGAACATATATGTTAAGATGTTTCTTAGATATGACTGTTTCTGTGCAAGCTTTACTGCATACATGTTTTGTTGAATTTCTTACAATTTTTATTGTAAGTTTGCAAAACTGTGAAAACGTTCCTTTAAGATAAATGTCATCGGATTGTTTGTAATATTTACTCGACGACAAATACAACACATTAATCAGAAACAAGATTAAAATTAAGTTCCAATCTTAAAACGTCCTACTAAATGGAACTAGGTATACATTACACTAGGTATATATTATTTACAACTTTTTAATTTTTAAAGCATTTCATCAGACGTTTCAAGAAATTACGAAAGCGGACGGCGTATCATTGGACAGGTTCAAGACTAATTAGCAACAAGAGCATCGTCTCACCACACAGCCTACGCTGATTTCGAATGTTTGACCTAATTGAGCAATAATCATTCTGAAATCGACCCTGTGAAAATCTCTGTACTTTGCAAAATACCACTATATCACGATAATAGGGCGAATACCACAACTTTTCCGCTCACCGTCAAAATTTTATACTTCTGACAACTGCACCGTATCCTTTTGACGAAAAGTAACATTGCGGACAAAGACAAATCCGGTAAGTGGGTGACAAAATGTTTTATTATAAGACACTGAAAAATGATTGCCACTTGCGAAGCACTCCACCGAATTTCTGAACCAATATGTCGTCTATTTAAAAGTTTACCAGTCGTTTTATATTTAGCATGACTTTGAACAAGTGTTTACAAAAAGTCGTGTCGCGCTCGACACCATTCGTACTTGTGAGAAAAATGTAATAATCCGATTATTTTCGATGTGTCAGACCTGATGTGACAGACTTAAATCATTGTATATATAAAAAGAACATGCCATACGAAGCTGTTTGTTTCAATATCTGTTAAAGGCCTAATTTTGGTGAAAACATGCATCACTTACATAAAAATCGATGCACCGCGCAACACTAATTATAAGCACCGTATATATATATTCCGTGTAACTGAAATTCGTGGCACCGCTAACTTCTGCACGTGGTTTTAAATGATAACCTATAACAAGCCATCGTGAGCTTAATTTATTTACGATAATCTTCCATTTATCAAAGTTACATGTCCCAAATTTTATCATGAAAATGATTACATGCTTGCACCAAAAAAAGGTTTGCCGGGATCGATTGTCTTGCTTTCCATTACGTGGAGGGCACATGTTTAAGTCTCATGTTTCAATTTATCTTTATTGTTGTGGTATAATACAATCATAATTGATAATTATTATTTATTGATTTCAGATTCATAATCCGTAAATGAAAAGATGTCAAGCTACGATTATAGAAAGGTATAGGCAAATGTTGGTGTAAAACTAACCGAAAGAAATAATAAATTAAGTTATCTATAGAGTGTGCATTGTGATGTTGCATTGGTTACATTTACTGAAATATGACTTTGGTGTTTTTGGCCAAAACCAACGGTATATACCAAATATGCTCTAGACTACTTAAATCAGAAAAAAGGGGTTACAATTATAAAAAACAACTTTTTTGAGACTGTCTATAGAAGCGTGTGAGTGCACGTCTCCATAGATAAGACATTACAGCGCGGTCCGTTTTTACGAGATGTAAAGGGTTCGAATCATATATAGTTATTTCCGTCAAGAATTAAAATAACTACATTGAAACCCAAATATGTTCAAAGTACACTGTAATATTGCTTTGAAACGGTATGTACACTTGTTTACCATCGTGATTCAGTATGAAGCCATTATTTGACATTGTTTTAATAAATATTGTGCTTTTTATTTGTTAACAATTATGACCCCAAACATGAATCTTAACACTTGTCCGTGAAATAATCTATGCACAACTCTCCAGAATTTCATGGTGTCTTCTTTGTATGTCATCATTGAGGTTATCGGTAGACCGTACCACCTGACAGCATCCAGAAACAATAGCAGAACAATATTTGTCAGCGGAAACTTGTTGTTACATACCAAATTGATAAAGTTACAAAAGTCATAGCATAAATTTGCCGAGTGTAATTTTTGAAAGAAACCTGATTATAGATGTGTCACTTTTTCAGTCATGTTTTCTAAACTGCTATTTTCAAATAATTTCTTTTATGATGATCTTGCTTTCTTGGTTTTCCGTTTGTGTGGAGCATTAACAATATTGTCATGGAAGGCTGGGCGGCACTGATCAGTTGGTGTCTCTGTGACATACGTCGAGCTGGTACATGCCGGTTGACGGTCGCCTGGAGATGCGCTGGTATCATATTCGGCACCGGGAGGAAAAGGGCTCCGTTTCTTGTTTTTTGGTTTGTTTAAACATACATTGGAACGTCTCTTCCATCTGAAAGAAAACATATCAGAATAAAGCGGTGCCAAAAAATCATAAAGATGCGGTGCCTTTACGGACATTGTTGAGCGGTGTCCATATTTCTATAATGTCAGTGTTGAGCGGTGCATACTTTCTAACACGTGTAAATGTAAAAATCACAGTTATATTCAATAAAGCATGTCATAATGTGTTGTAAATTGATTCTTCTACCATAAAATACCGTTTAACAAAAAAATCTTTCATTTAAAATGTTTAAAATCTGCAAAAAATACGATTTTTCGCGTCATGAAAGTCACTTCTTTCAAGACATGCTCAAATTGTTTTCAAAGTTTTGAAGTTAAAAGCGACTCAATTTTGATGCGGTAAACGGCAATTATATGTAAAGTGTATACTTCGTTCGATGGAATATCTTTTTATTATCAACTTACCTTCTATCTTGTTTTTTTCTTTCATTTCTGTACTCGCCAAAAAGGTTGATGCCATGTTTTTGACAGAACGATACGGTGCGCTTGTCAGAAGTATAAAATTTCGACGGTGAGCGGAAAAGTTGTGGTGTTCGCCCTATCATCGTGTATATGGTAAATTCTTAATGTCAAATACAACAAAAGCGATGTACGATCGAACTCAAGTAAATATGTATTGAATTTGCATCCAGACCAAATAATGTGCCAGGTTATCTATTTGAATAATCAAATGCGTTTAAGGGAATATACTAAAATAATCACATAACATGTTTTCTTATTGTTGAATATAAGTATTGCAGTTACATGCGATCGTGTATTCTAAACGAATGAAAACATATTTAGGTAGCGCAACCGTAATGATTTCCCGCGATTTATTTTACGATTATTGCCGATTTTCAATGATCGGTTATTTCCGAGAGATGAATTTTGTTTTTTTTCAAACTTCGAATTTTGATATATGTTTACGTTATTCCTTTATAATACAGTATTTTCACAATAAATATTGATTTTGATCCAAATATCATCTGAAAAATACGATTTCGCGATTTCTTCAAAGATCGCAGAGCTTTTTTAAACGGTTTACTTATGTATATCTAATGCAAGCATTGATTAATGTGAAGTTGCAATGGCTGAGTGGTTAAGGCGATGAACTAGAAATCTTTTGGGATCCTCCCGCGCAGGTTCGAATCCTGCCGACATCGCATACATTTTGCGGCGCGTTTTATTTATTTTCTAACGTAATTTGATTTAATATAGCATATAAGCTATGTTTATTGTTAAATATGTTGCAATTTGTATGCACACTCTTCAATTTTTAAAATTAAAACAACGTTATGGCTAAATTGGGTGATTTACTGCTGAAAATACGAATCATGCATGTTGCATTTTTATTTGTATTTCAAAAAGTAAACGGTAAATTTCTCTTTTTCTTGGTATTCTTGCTGTATATAGTGTATCTATAAAAACTAAGTTCAAAATATTACTTAAATGATACTATTTTGAATTTTATGACACTTTGTTTTTAACCAACTCAATTTATACTTGGCTGAAACCACTAACATTTCATGGCGCTCTTCCATAGATAACAAGTTATAAAAAATAAATGTCTGTAAAAGAATACTTATTTCATCTTGTTTAAACTGTAAACACCTTTACTGCATCTGTACACAACAACTGCATGCCCATATTTGGAAATCTGGATGAATTATGGAACTTTCATAAACCCCAGAGGTGCAAATAAACTGGACAACAGCCGAGCGTGGGGTGGTTTTGAAAAAATCAGTATATTTATTTTAAAGCTTAGAAAGCTTACCTAAAAATGTGCAAGTAGTTCAGTGAAATGATGCTGATTAAGAAAATAATACATTAGATTATATTTGGAAAGGTGCCCATTACGGGTGCGCAACCTTAATGTTTATGTTCATCACTATTTGACATATTTTTTCTGTATTATGTACATGTTTTCATTGTGTTGTATAATCCGGTCTTATCAATCCTCCACATTCTAGCACTACCACGAACTCCCATTCTGTACTGCTCATTATATCCTTATTATTCAACCTTCAGCACATATGATTTCACACATATTTATTTTAGCTCGAATGCGTCAAAAGTCACATGTTATTGTTTAAATGCGATCTTTCCTTTTTCACAACGGTTAAAACGTTTATTAATAATACAATACAAAACTAAAATATTGATGAATGTTATAGTAGACTGAAAATTGAGAGGAATTGGTACTAGATCGTCAGAACAAATGGTGTTGTTTTCCAAATTGCAAATAATCGTCTTTTATTACGCCGAAAACTTGGTTTCAGAAGCACACCACAATGAAATAACAAAATTTTATGAAAAAACACACACTAAAATTGTCGCAATACAGTTCTGAAACGGTAAGCGCTTTTTCTTCGTATTGGCTTCATAACAGTGAACATATAAGCATTAATTTACTCAATTAAGCAATATTCGTGTACCTATCTTATATTTCTTACAGTGTTTATAACGGCTATGCTATTGCACCCGAAAATTCTCTTTATTTAAACTTAAAGTATTCTTATTGTTGAGTTTGCATTGTTTTGAAGAAAAGTTCTGCTCTTTGTTGACACGTATCTTCGTTAAAATGGAGTAGAAAGCATGTTAAATTTAGTACTCGTGAAATTATTATCGAATAAATAGTTCGAGTTAATCTCGAATTGATAAGTGTACACGTGATGCTTATTTGCCACATTACCCTCTGCACGATTTGCGAGATGGAACTCGATTACGATAGAAAACGGTGTTATGAAAATACGATAGTATTTGTTAACTTTAAATGAAAGCTAATATGTATGTATAGTTTAAAAAGCTGTATAGTTTTTTACTAGTTTAACATCTTAATAGTATCACTATAAAATACTCTTATCTCAGATGTATATGTCGTGTGTATGTTATATGATATTTAAAACTTCCCGGGTGTGTAAAACCTGATAACGACACAGTTATTGTAAAAACACGACTGCGGCGACTTCGAATGGCTACATCGCGAGTGTAAACGTTATATATTTGCGAGTGAAATTAGCAGACTGTTCGCAACAACAAACTCAAAAAGCGAATTATTCATCTAAAGTTAAAAATGCCCGGGGTAAATCGAGCAGAAAGACACATAGTGTTGGACAAAATTCAAGTTGCGGTACTATAAATAGCTCACGGTCACGAGAAAGGTAAATGTTTACTAGATTTTTGTAAAATGTCTGGTTTAAAAGTGTTAAATGGTAGAGTAGGGGTAGATAGTCAACTAGAAAAGTTTACTTGTGAAACGAGTCGAGGATCGAGTGTTATTGATTTGGTTATGTGTACGCCGTTGTTATTTTCATGTATTGATCAGTTTGAAGTACTTGATCCGAATTTATTATCGGACCACTGTGTGGTACAATTTCACATGACTTCTGTTAAAAATTATTGTTGTTTTAATGAAAGTGATATAAATGAGCGCGATACAGTATCGCATAAAGTATCGCACGTATTCAAATGGGATAATGACAAAAAGGATATTTATATACAATCTTTCAGTAATGCAGAAACTTCTCAATCGTTGATTAATATATGTAATACTATCGATCTTACGAATAGTTTTGCGTCATTAGATAATTGTTTGGAAAATGTCTGTTGTGTAATTGATAATGTGTGTTCACCTTTATTTAAGAAGACAATAAACTAATAAATAATAAAATAATATATGGTTTAATGACGAGTGTCAAAGGGCAAAATCTGAATTCTATAATAACTTGTTCGTCATTGACCATATGTTGTAATATGTGTGTACTCAAGGGCTTAAAGCCTAATGTATGTTGAAATAAACTCTATAAACTCTAAAAAAAACTCTATTTAAATTGTTTGTGTATAAGTACAGAGCATTCGAAAATGAGTGAAAACGAAGACAGTTTATCTGACCACAGTAATGAAAATCTACCCATAAAGAATGAGCAGCTGACTGCAGGTAAGTCTTTATATACTTGATGGACGCATTTTAAGTTGTTGAAATAACGTGTGACATGTTATAACAAGTTATTAATGTTCTGATTGGAAGATGTTAAATGCAAATTACTAATTAAATGAAATTATTGCAACAACTGTTATAGTCTATATTAGTATATATATATATATATATATATATATATATATATATATATATATATATATATATATATATATATATATATAGATATATATTTACAAACATAGTAACGGTAGTTGCATTTTAAACATAAAACATTAGAATAAGCATTCGAGTTTAAACAAGTTTGTGAGTATGATTGGAATCAAAGTTGTTTAAAAATGTTGTACAATGTATTAAGGAAAACCAAATATCTCTGGTGTAATTTAAGTCAAAGAAATAATTTGTAAAAAAAAAAGTTAAAACACAGAGAACCGATAGTTTTCCCCTTCTGAACCTTCCTGAGCCTTCGATAAACCTATGGTCTGCATTAAACACTACAACATGATCTCTAATGGAAAGTTTATCATCTCCATACAGTAATGAGCGGAGTGATATATCCGTGTATTGTTGTATAGTTAATCTTATAGATGTATGCAATTGATAGACCAGTAAAAAGTGGGTAGTGTCGTCTATTTTTCCGCATCGACAAAGTGGCAATGGAACCAGATTTCTCTCAAATAAATATTTATTAAGAGAACTAAAGTAAGTTCTTAGACGTTTGTTGTTCACTTGTTGTCTTCGTTTACCATAATAGAACGATGAATTACTACGAAGTTTGTTAAAATCCATGGCCTTTTTAAAATTAGATATGTTATCAACAAGCTTTGCTTCGTCTGGAAGTGAATTCCAAGCATAAATTGATGGGGACAAGAAGGAATGTTGGTACAGAGAAGTCCTAGTCCGAGCACATCAAAGTGGGATGAATTACGTAACAATCTTGTCGATCGCTTGCCAACTGATTGTGGAGACAGTGAGGACAAATATTCTGGACTAAGACCTTTGACAATTTTGAAGGAAAGAATGAGTTTGTGTTTGGACCTTCTTTTCCCAAAAAGTTCACAGTAAATTTCGTTAGAAAGTAATCTTGAGGACACAAGTCGGGTACAGCCGAGAACAATTTGGGCTGCTTCAGTTCAAATTTTATCTAACTTATGTTTTTCATACTCTTTTCCCATACAACATCAGCATATTCTAGAATAGGACGAATAAACGTGAAAGAAATTATTTGATCGATTGAGTTCCGCTTCCGGTGGTATCAAAACACAAAATAAGATGAAGTAAAATATTACTTTTTTTAGTGATCTTAGTCATATTTTATGGTGAAATTGAATGGATAAATGTGTAGGATAAAGAGCAAAACGCAAGTATGACAATTAAGAAAACTACATCATAAAGACATTAGTAGTTTGTTTGACACTTTTTCCTCTACCGGTATAATGCGGCAGGTGGGGTATCGAATTTATTAAACAAAATTTAGATTGGAAAACTGGTTTAGTACCTACCTACCAGTTTACAGTTAGTTCGTCACGCATGACTGAACAGTCTAATTGTCGAATTACCAACCAAACAACAGTGTGACAAGCAATTGAAATTCAGACAATAGGTACAATACGGTACACTACGACAGAAGATCAGTCGAGGGTGACCGAGCCAGAGCATTGTTTTTCTTTTATCATGATTGTAGTGATTAAAGTAAAAGTAAAATCACGCGGTTATGACTACAAACAATGAATAAAAGATCCCATTCATCAACAGCAAGTGAAAGTGCTTTAACAGACGATAGCCGTTTAGAACCACCAGTTTTTGAAACACCCGTAGCATCAAAGCAAAATAAGAGACATAATAAAAAGAAAAAGACCGACAAAGCTATATCAAACCAGAAAAGCCTGACTGATTTCATGACAAGTAAAGAAACGGAAATGCCAGCAGATCAATCGCAATCATCGATCGAAAAGCGCTTAAAAGAGATCAGCTCAAAATTGTCAAATGTACTAACAAAAGATGACAGCTTAATCATAAAAAATATCATAAGGGAAACGCTCGAAGAACTTAAAGAGAAACTTCTGGGCTCAGTGATGAAACGAATCGAAATAATCGAAGGGAATATGTTTGAACAAGCAAAAGAGGTCGAGTCGCTCAAACAACAAATCGAGGAAAAAAATCTGGAAATTGACTTGTTAAAACAAAACGAACAATCCTCAGAGAAAGCGCATGAGGCCAGTCTTAACGACCTGGAACAGTACGGTCGACGAAACAGCGTCCGAATTACTGGCCTTCTGAATGACACCGAAAACCAAACTTCAAATGCCGTTGCTGAACAATCGGCTAATCTGATAAATCAAAAATTGGGAATACGTATAGAATATAGAGACATTGATGTGGCACATAGGCTCGGCAAATACATTCACAATAAAAACAGACCAGTAATTGTTAAATTTGTGAGACGCCATACAAAAATAGACATCATGAAAAGAGCGCAATTACTAAAGGGCACAGGGATTTTCATCAATGAAGATCTTACCAAAAAATGCCGAGGTTCTTGCTTCGCTACGCCTGAAAGAGCCTACGCTTATAGACAGAGCATGGTCCTACGAAGGGAAGTTGTTTGTTAGATTCAGAGGCAGTGACCGACCTGAGCAAATAAAATCTAACCAATATCAGACTTGGCTTAGTAAGCCGTGGCCAGGAAAGGACAACACCTCGTACGCCAGGAAGGTGTCATCAAGCGACAGAAACGTCCCGTCATCTACACAGAAAATGTAACCGCGATGGTGCTCAAATAAGACTGAAATCTAAATCTACATCTCATTAAAAATCGACAAAAATACATATATGTTTATTTATACATAACCAATTGTAATAAACTTAGGTATAAGAACAACACAAAATTGTATGCATAACCTATCGTAGTAAACTTAGGTAAAAGAGCACAACACTTTATACATAACTTATTATAATAAACTGAGGTAAAAGACACAAAATAGTAACATTAGTCAACAAACAATATTAATAAAAAAATATATACAGATATGCCTTGGTAACATACTACCGAACCAAAACGTCAAGTAAAGTTGTATATTGTATTTGTATAGAAAGCAACTGTACAATATATTTAATTTTCATCACTTATCACTGTGTTTCTCATAGTTTGTTTTTTTCAGAAGCAGAGTTTTTGATTAAAAGAACTGCGTTCGTATTAATTTACAAATGCATATCACTTATTACTGTGTTTTCTCATAGTTTATTATTTTCAGAAGCAGATTTTTTTTATTAAAAGAACTGCGTTCTCATTATTTTAAAAATGCATATATCAGTATATGGATTTAATGTATTTTGTGTGCATTTCTCCCCGGTAGATCTGCACCTTCGTTGATTATATTTGTTTATATAGCTCATAGACAACTATCCAGACACGTAATCATGTTAAATAACAGAACTTCCACGTTCAAGTCAATCAAGTTTAGAGTAAAACAACCATTCTGTGTTGAGGATAATTATTTTGTCAATTTAGCTGTACATATTTACGCATTTCCTGTGTTGATGATTATATTTTTGTACATTTTAGCATGTTTACTTATTTTTTATCCTAGACATATAACACCTACATTGTTATAATTACGCACTTAAGAACATTGATCTATATTTATATATGAAGCGTATGGTGCTTAGAATATATGTATTACAAAAATAAAAAAAAATATGCTACACATACACGTGTGTGTAGTCAGTATATTGTATTTGCTATACAATTTCACTTCACGTATGTTGTCAATTAACATCTTTCTAAGCCGGGCAACAGATTTTTGTAATCCTCTTTTTAATAAAAATTAAAATATTTCCCACGCTCACACACGCACACACGCATATACACAACCAGCACACACACATGCACAAATACGCGCGCGCTCGCGCACGCACACACACACGTGCACACACGCATACGAGCACGCACAATCCCGCACGCGAGCTCGCGCACACGTACGAACACGCGCTCGCACAAACACAAACCATACACAAACAAGCACACATACACACACGCGCGCACGAAAACACGCACACGGACACACATTCACACACACGCGCATACACACACATACTTGAATCCGCGCGCACACTCCTTGACACGAACAAGCACAACACACGCGCATTACACACGCGCGCAACACACGCACACACACCCGCACGCACAAACACAAACACACACGCTCCGAATCATCCCCCACACAATTTGTATTGTCATATTATTATTATTATAAGTTACCATACAATCAACGGTGTTATATATATATACGGTTTGTTTTCTCAATCACTATTTGAAGTAGTTTGTGTATTTCCATTATACTGAAGTGCGCTTTTTTATGCCTCTCATGAACTGTGATTTAAGATATTTATCTATATCTGTATTAACATATGTAAGGGATATATTGTATATACTCTACAAATCCACTTCACTTATGTTGTCAATTAACCTCTTTCCAAACAGGACAATATATTTTTGTAATCTTTTTTGTTAATACAATTTACAATATTTATAGAGAGTAAGACGCTCATATTTTTTGTTACAATATTATAAACACATCTGGTGGTAAGTCTAGTTCATTTTTTTCGGCACTAGATTAACTGTAGGCCAGATACAGTCAAAGCAAGAATACAAGAGTAACATTCCAGAGGTACAAAATGCTTAAACATTTTCCTTATCAAACAAAAACGTATGAATTTCCGTCACTCGATCTAATTAGTTTTTCATTTTCGTACATTGTTAGATCGACATTGCGACGGACATAAGAATGTACTCGTGTATATGTCTCTTGATCTCAACACATTTCGTGTTATTTTGAAATGTGCTTAACGTCTCCTAGATAACATATTACTAAAACGTGTACTGATTGCATTAATTGTGTTTAACAATAAATGAGGATATACAGATATATCCAATAGATGATTTCAAATACAATAGTTGCATAGATTCTTTTTAACTATCATGAACTCTTAACAAATAATAACACAACAAATGTTTGTATCAGGATAACTTTTTTGTCATTGCAATAGTCTTGCTATAGTCGTTATTGTAACATTAGCTTATTTATTATTATGACGTGTCTTACGAGATACAGGTACTCACAGTGAAAAATAATAATACAGCGAGAAGTTTGAAACACATGCATGTATACACACATACACTCACACGTATACAAACACACAAAACACACGCGCGCACTCAACCGCAGACACACGCGCATCCGCACACGCGCACACATGCATACGTACACACACAAACACACGCACTCGCGCACACACCCGCACAACCGCGTGTTTTTACACAACTAGCACAAATACACATACGCGCGCGCTCGCTCGCGCACACACAAGTGCGCACACACGCATACAAACACAAAACACACGCTCGCTCTCAACCGCAGACACATGCGCATCCGCACACACGCGTCTTTTTTTTTTTTACACAACCAACACACGCACACATACACATACGCGCGCGTTCTCGCGCGCACACACGCATGCGTGCACGCATACGCACGCACTCGCGCACACACCCGCACATCCACGATTTTTTTTACACAACTAGCACACACACACACATACGCGTGCGCTCGCTCGCGCGCACACACACAAGTACACACACACACGCATACGTGCACACACACACGCGCGCTCGCGCACACACACGCTCACTGGCTCACGCAACCACAACTGTACACAAACAAGCACACACGCGCATACACATTCACACACACGCGCATACACACACACACACACACGTGCGCACTCATTTACACGTGCATGCACAACACACGCGCATAAAACGCGCACGCAACACGCGCGCACACACCCGCACACATCCGCACACACCCGCACACACCCGCACACACCCGCACACACAAACACACACGCACCGAACCACCCTCCACACACGATCAAGAAGTTCTTATTCTTATTATATTATTATTATTATAAGTTACCATACAATCTAACGTGTTATATGTGTACTTTTTGCCTCTCAGATCACTATTCGTCAATCAGTTTGTGTATTTTCCAGCGAACGGAAGTACGCTTTTTTGTGTCTCTATTGGGGACTTGTCGTTTTATTGTTGTTGTTTTTTCTCATTATTGTTATTTTTTTTCATTTCTTCTTTTTCTATGGAAAATTCATCTGTTTGTATCCATAATTTTTGTTTTCTATTTTTGTTTGCATATGTAGACATCTTATGTCTTATAGTAGAATCTAACTGGACATGTTTTAAAATAGAAACTTACTGGACAAACACACACAAATTATCATTTATATCACCCACCACTTTTTTAAATGATTAAATTATGTACTCATGTTAAAGGGCTAAACAATAAAGACAAACGCATAAAAATTTTCAAATGGTTAGACAAAATAAATATAGTATATGCCTATTACAGGAAAGTCACTTTACACATACTTTAGCACAAACCTTAAAAGATGAATGGGACGGAGACATCTATCTTAGTGGACAACATACTAATAAACAAGGCATTGCCTTTCTGATAAAAAATAATATAGGGATCACAGTCGATAACTTTAATGAAATAATAATTGGCAGACAAGCAAGTATAGATATCAAAATACACGAAACACAATTAACATTAATCAACATTTACGGCCCTAACATAGATGATCCGACTTTTTACGAAACATTACAATCCTTTATAATTAATAATCAAGATAAAAACATTATAGTCGGTGGTGATTTCAATACTGTTCTTAACCCATTATTAGATAAAAGAAATGGAAACCTTTATACTCATCCTAAAAATAGAAACATTTTAAATAACATACTTGAAAACTACATTATGATAGACATATGGCGCACAGTTAATCCCAACGAAAGCAAATACACCTGGCACTCAAACATAAAACCAACAATATTTTGTAGATTAGACTATTTTTTAATATCAGAGTCACTTTGCAACATTATTGAAACATGTAACATAAAACCAGGATTTATGACTGACCACTCTCTAGTTGAACTTAAACTGCACAAAATACAACCTGAAAGAGGCCCAGGATACTTTAAAATTAACAACAGCATCTTATTGGATACACAATATCAAACAGAAATAAAACAGGAAATATTAAATACAGTTCAAAATAATAAAGATGCAAACCCAAACACCTTATGGGAAGTAATTAAAGGAAATAACACAACAATTAGATACACATCATTTAAACAAAAAGAAACACACAAACTTGAAACTGAAACCATCAAAACCATTGAAACACTTGAAAAACAATTGCATCAAACAAACACAAATGATACCACCGACATTGAAAATGAAATAACATTAAAAAAACAAATATTAAATGGAATCTATCATACACATCTCAATGGAATAATACTAAGAGCGCGTGCACAGCATGTTGAACACAATGAAAGAAATACAAAATACTTCGCAAACATTGAAAAACGTAGAAGTGAACAAAAAACTGTTCACAAATTAGTAGTCAATGGCAAAGATATAACAAACATAACTCAAATACTAGAAGAACAACGTTTATTTTTCGAAACCCTCTATAAACGAAAACATGTTGAAAATAACACCCTTTTTAAAAATACTCATCACGCTTTAAACCAAGAGGAAAAAGAACTGTGCGACGGATTGCTTAATGAATATGAATGTGGATTAGCCCTAAAAGAAATGCAAAATAACAAAAGCCCAGGATCTGATGGCATCACAATCGAATTTTATAAAATATTCTGGAACGATATAAAAACACATCTAATTAATTCACTTAACTATTCATTTAACAACGAAAACTTAACTACGCTACAAAAACAAGGTATAATATCACTTATTCCAAAACCTGGAAAAAACTTAGAATCCTTATCAAACTGGCGCCCGATTAGTTTACTAAACAATGATTATAAAATGGCATTGTAGAATCTAGTCTCTGTGATTTATGTTCAATGTCTGTTGAAACTAATATGCATTTGTTTTGGAATTGTCCTAATGTTCATATTTTTTGGAACAACATTGAGACATATATAAAATCCGAACTTAGCATTTGTACTAATTTCAAATTGTCTTATGAATGTATTTCACTTTGTAATACTTTTATCAACAATAGAAACTGCTCAAACTGTATCAATTTTATTGTATTACTAGGAAAATATTTTATATTTAAATGCAAATATCAACGATGTCCACCAATTTTTCAAAGATTTTTAGTATATTTTAAATACAAAATAAAAATCGAAGAGATTATCGCAAGCTGGAAGGGTAAAACTGAAAAACATACTCAGAAATTGAATAATTTTGTGATTTAATTCTGTTTTCTTAAATTTCAGGGAAAAAAGAAGATAAATATGTTAATATATCTTCTTCATATGCTTTTCTACTTGTATTCGTTTGTGTCCTTCATTATTTAAAACATCACACCTTTTTTCATTTTCATGTATTCCATATGTTTATATATATATGTACTTTTCCCTGTGTAAAATGATGGTATGTGCATATATTATGTAGTGAATAAAGTACTAAAAACGGAAAAAAAAAATAAAATAAAATTGCAACTTAAAGTATAGCAAACAGAATAAAAAAAATATTACCATCAATCATTTCAAAATCTCAATCTGGTTTCATAAAAGGACGTTACATTGGTGAAAACGTTCGTCTTATCCAAGAATGCATCAACGATTTCAACAATTCAAACAATCCTGGTCTCATATTCTTTGCAGACTTTGAAAAGGCATTCGATTCGCTTGATCATTCATTTATGTTCTCTTGCTTAGAAAATATGAACTTTGGTGAAAGTCTCATTCAATGGGTCAAACTATTCTATACCGATATTAACAGTTTAATCATTAACAATGGCTTCTTTTCAAACAGTTTTAACATCGAACGAGGGGTTCGACAAGGATGTCCACTCTCATCATCGCTATTTATTATTTGCATCGAGTATCTATCACATCACATCCAATCAAATACACACATAAAAGGCATATCACTAGAACCTGATTAAGATATCAAACAGTCCCTATTTGCTGACGATGCAACTTATTTTTTAAACGACAATTACGATTCTTTCCATAACCTAATAGAGTCACTAACCCTTTACGGAATGACATCGGGTCTTAAACTAAACAAAAGTAAATGTACTGTGCTACGAGTAGGTAAATTAAAACAAAGTAATGTCCTATATAAAAAAGAAATGAAATTTAATTGGACATCCGATGAAGCCACAACGTTAGGAATTACTTTCACAAATAATGAAAAGGATACAGTTCTTAAAAACATACTACCTAAATTACAGAATTTTAAAAACTGCTTAAAATCATGGCATCACCGTTAACTTACACTAATCGGAAAAAACACAGTATTGAAAACGTTTGCACTTCCTAAATAAATTTATGTATTAACAGTTCTCCCAAATCCACCAAATGATGTTATTAACGATATAAAATCATCAATATTTAATTTCATATGGGACGGTAAGCTTGATAAAATAAAACGAACTCAGTTAATTCAATCTGTAGAAAATGGAGGTATCCAATTAACGAACATTGACTCGTTCTTGAATGCAATCAAATGCAGCTGGGTTAAAAGATACCTAGATAATACCAATACAAGTAAATGGAAATTATTCTACCAGAAAATCCTAAAAAAATATGGTGACTCCTTACTCTTTGAATGCAACATCAGCAATACTATCTTACATGAAATTGCAAACGAAAACATATTTCTGGCTGATGTTCTATTAGCATGGAGTGATGTCACTCATAACCTAGAAACCCAAACCAGCAGTAAAATTATTTTATGGAACAATAAAGACATAACTTTAAACAATAAAAACAATAAGACGTTTTTCTATAAAGATTGGTTTGAACGAAGCATTAAATATGTCGACCAATTATATGACTACAGAATTAAGGATTTCTACTCTTTTGATGATATATGCTACATATACGGAATACCTTCAAATAATTTTCTGAAGTACTACACACTAATCAAAAGCATACCCATACATATTAAATCTGAAATCAATACAAATAATACACCATGTACTCAAACAACATTCGTAGAAAACATACTTGGAAGAAAAAACAAACCGAATAAAATATTTTACACACTACAAATTAAAAACCCTACAGAAAACTCCAAAACCCAAAATAAATGGCAAGTCCTTTTCGGAGAACATGAAATTAATTGGAAACACATATTTACCATGCCATATAAAGCAACTATTGAAAGCACACTGAGAAATTTTCAATATAAATACATCCATAGAATTATAGCTACAAATAAATATCTCTTTAAATGCAAATTATCTCACTCAAATCTGTGTGACTTCTGCGGTGAAAAATTCGAAACTATAGAACATCTTTTTTGGGAGTGCAAACACATCCAGCCTATTTGGAATTAATTAGTATCTTTTCTTGAACAACAGCAACTAAACGTTAAACTATCTTTCTTAAATGTAAGTTTCGGAATTTATTCATTGAAATCAATAGACTGTAATAATATTGTGAATTTTATTCTTATATTGATGAAATATTTTATCTTTAACATGAAGTACAAAAAACAAGTACCAAATTTTAATTGTTTTGTCCATAGTCTTAAACTAAAAATCCAGATTGAGAAAGAAATAGCCCTCAGTAATGACACATTACAAATCTTTGAACAAAAATGGAATCGGATTAAATTCTCATAATGTTTGTCCACTTACATACATTTCACTCTAATGTTAGTTTATCTTTCTTAAATATTTGTGTGTATTTTTTTCAATCTTATAAGATCATTGTGAATATACAAAAAAACACACAAGTCCAGTATGCTTTCTTCCGACTTTATACAACTCATCATTTTTTATAACTATTCTTCTGTTGTTCTTTTTTTTCCTCTTTAGAAAAAATATATATTAGCATATATTGTATAACATGTCTGAACTTTATTGCTTTGTACAATCACTATGTTGTATGATCATATACATGTATACATTGTATGTATTATATTGAATAAAAAAAAAATTAAAAAAATTATTTCTTCGTTCAATGCGAAAACGAAGCTTTTTTTTAAATGTTGACACGTGGCCATGCCTTAAATTTAATACTCTCAATTTGTTGATGCCAATTTCCATCATTTGACAGAATAACGCCTAAATATCTGCTTTGACTATTCACTAAGGGAATCGGAATATCGTATATGTGGATATGTTAATCATTTGCAAGTTGTTTTTATTGTGACCAAACATAAATACAATATGTACAATGCCTATACACAGCATATATACAAAACATTAAACTACTTCTTTGTGTATTGATCGAAGTTAAACTATATAAGAATTATAAAAAAACATTCAAAAGTTGAACTTATAGGAGTATTAGGGCGTACCGGTGTGCGTTATATCGCCAAAACCATTTTGAATTAAGTTTTTGTATTCCTTGTATATGTTCTTAATGTGACAGGTCAGTATCAAACATTAATACTACACAAAGTTTTCTTCTTACACATTTCAAGAATGCTACACGTGAACAGGTCGTTAACAAATGTTTTTATCTAGTGCTAAATAACAAATACGCTATCGCAGTAATATAAAAGAACAATAAATGCACGTTATCGATCAGAATGTATTATACAACATTTCGCAATGAATTATAACATGTCAATTAAAAATATGTGTATTTGAAACACATTTTTAAAGAGCACAGATGCATGATGGAATCAAAGCAAATATTTAATGTCAATAATAGTATGTAAGCTCTCTATTTCACCTTTTTTCAGACAAAATAATAATAATGTATGATAAAACTCTATATATTCATCCGTTTTATGTATTTAATTTCAAACTACCTGACCATAAACAATCATTGGTAACACCATAATCTGGCTATGATATAATATATTAGCGAAAGAGCCAAAACAAATGTTATATACAGAATTATACTTTATCAGGTACATGCTAATTTTTAAATATAGCCCATGTTTCTCATTTTTTTGGTACGCATGTTACTATGCTTTATTTGTGTGCTTAAAAATGTACTAATTGTAAATGAAAGATTTTAAGCTTTTTGAAAAATAATAACATATGCCTAAAGGCTTTTGATAAGTTATGTCAAGATAACGTGAAAAAAAACGCTCAAATGTATTTGCCCTTCTTGTTGTTTAGGTTGTTTGATTATTCAGCTATATGCAGCCACTTCATTTTTTATTTTCATGTTCTGTATTTGAGTAGGATATAGATTGTGACATTCAAGTGGCAATTATAATTTTCAAATTTCATTCATGATATAAAAAGTATGAATGATGATATCTTTTAAAGGAACCAGCTCTGGAGGACGCTATATACCTGAACATTTCAAAGCGACTCGCCAGAAGTTTGAACAAATGGCAACAGTGGTCATAGTACCACAGGAAAGAGGTCTTAAGACAAAGCCGATGTCTGCGAAACAATTTCATGACACCGAACTAAATGTGTGAGTTATTAATGCAATAACTGACTCATAGAGCTAATTGTAGATCTAAAATCATACGGCTTTGTGCTCATGAATATGTGGCTTGTCAAATGATGATTACTATTACAGGAAACCTGACGTGAGACCTAAAGAGAATAAAACAGATACGAAGCAATTTTCATCTAAACCAAACCGTTCGTCGACAGGTAATGTATCCAAAATTTCAATTGGGTTTCAAGTTGATTTAAATGTTTTAGATGTTGGATGTATTGTGCTTTTTCTAATAAAAATAATTCAGAAAAGATAATCATTGCTCAGATATGTCTAACACATAAGACCTTGCACTCAAAGCAAATGCTACTAACGTTCTATTCATTTATGTGCAATACATAGTTTTGTTCTTTTCTGCAAATGTTCTGGTCCTGTCAATTTATATTGGCTTAGTTCTTCTTAAAGGTATTCTTTTTTTTCAATTGTTACGATATTTTCTGTCATTTGTACGAACGCTTAAATCCATTTTGCATACCTTGTACTGTTTTGATTTCTGCACATAATATTATAAACCCTGTTTATTGAGCAAGACTGTATAGAAATCCCTAGGTTAGAAGAGATACAATTAACTCTTACTCAAACAAAGAACTTGGTGTCTATGAAAACATATACAGAGCTCATTTGCATTTTATGGCGTAAGTAAAACTCACGACACTCAATATAAACACTATTAAAGATAGGTCACCTAAAACAATAATCAAACACATTGATTCTTTTTACCGGTAAACACACTAGCCAAAATATTAACAAAAATATTAACGCTTGCCGTCGCGCACTTCACGAATAAGCTGCTTAAAATAATTCAAAGTACCGAATTATAGATCGTTTGAATCTGCAAATTTGTATAAATTTTTTTTAAAACGATCACATTCACTGTCGCTTAAAGGTCAAAAACTGAATTTACCCAAATGGCACAAATAAGCGTTTTAGCCGTTGGCCTCTACAAATAGAACTATTACAATCTTGACGATTTGGATTGCACATTTATTTCTCGATTTCAGTACATTCTGCTCGTTAATAACTCGAATTTGAAATTTTCCCATCATTTCTGTTAATGATTTTATTGAATATATTATTGACTAAATCATCATTTTTTAGCTCATCTATTTTTTGAAAAAAAATTATGAGCTATTGTCATCACCTTGGCGTCGGCGTTGGCGTTGGCGTTGGCGTTGGCGTTGGCGTTGGCGTCGGCGTCCGGTTAAGTTTTGCGTTTAGGTCCACTTTTCTCAGAAAGTATCAATGCTATTGCATTCAAACTTGGTACACTTACTTACTATCATGAGGGGACTAGGCAGGCAAAGTTAGATAACTCTGGCGTGCATTTTGACAGAATTATGTGCCCTTTTTGTACTTAAAAAATTGCAAATTTTGGTTAAGTTTTGCGTTTAGTTCCACTTTTCTCAGTAAGTATCAATGCTATTGCATTCAAACTTGGTACACTTACTTACTATCATGAGGGGACTGGGCAGGCAAAGTTAGATAACTCTGGCATGCATTTTGACAGAATTATGTGCCCTTTTTATACTTAGAAAATTGACAATTTTGGTTAAGTTTTGTGTTTAGGTCCATTTTATTCCTTAAGCATCAAAGCTATTGCTTTCATACTTGCAACACTTACTAACTATCATAAGGGGACTGTGCAGGCAAAGTAATGTAACTCTGACTGGCATTTTGACAGAATTATGTGCCCTTTTTATACTTAGAAAATTGAAAATTTGATTAAGTTTTGTGTTTAGGTCCACTTTATTCCTACAGTATCAAAGCTATTGCTTTCATACTTGCAAGATTTATGAACTATCATAAGGGGACGGTGCAGGCAAAGTTATGTAACTCTGACTGGCATTTGGACGGAATTATGGGCCCTTTATACTTAGAAAATTGAAAATTTGGTTAAGATTTATGTTTTGGTCACTTTACCCCTAAAGTATCATAGATATTGCTTTCATACTTGGAACACTCACAAACTATCATAAGGGTACAGTAAAAGGACAAGTTGCATAACTCTGGTTGTCATTGTTACGGAATTATGGCCCTTTTTTGACTTAGTAACTTTTAATATATGGTTAAATTTTGTGTTTCGATCCACTCGAAGTATCAAGGCTATTGCTTTCAAACTTCAAATACTTACATGCTATCATGAGGTTACTGTACCTGGCAACTTGAATTTTACTTTGACCTTTGAATGACCTTGACTCTCAAGGTCAAATTATTAAATTTTGCTAAAATTGCCATAACTTCTTTATTTATGATTAGATTTGATTGATACTTTGATGAAACTACTCTTACCTGACATACCACAATAGACTTCACCCAAACCATCCCCCGTGCCCTCCCCCCCCTCCCCCCCCTCCCCCCCCCCCCTAATTTTTTTTTTTTTTTTTTTTTTTATAAGATCATCTCACAAATGACCACCACACCCTCACACTATACCCCCACCCCACCCCCCCACCCCCCCCCCAAATTTTTTTTTTGATTTTTTTTTTTTTTTTTTTTTTTTTTTTTTAAGATCATCTCACAAATTATCACCACACCCTCACACTATACCCCCCCCCCGATTTTTTTTTTTTTTTTTTTTTTTTTTCGCTTTTTTGGAAGATAATGTAATAAATGTCCACAACCCCACACTATACACCCCTCTTCACTCCACTCCTCCCTCCTTTGTGATTGAAAATGAGAGTCCCTTCACCTTTAAAAAGAAAATAGATGAGCGGTCTGCACCCGCAAGGCGGTGCTCTTGTTAAAGAATTTTCGTTTACGTCAGCTTTTTAAGTGTCATTTCTGCATTTGGTTCCTCAATTCATTTCCAATTATTACCATGGTTATTCACAGATTTAATGCGTAAAAACGGACAAAGCATTCGTAAACAACAAGAAGATGTAATACTATCGGAATCTCGAGTCAAGCCACCGATACCAGGTCCTAGACATCGTATCCTAGACACATACACCATGTAATTTCTATTTAAAGACGTACATGTTTATCGTTGAGAGATGCAAATGTAATGATACTTCAGATATACGAGAGAATCCTTAATTTGAATATAAACACATTAAAACTAGGATTACCGCAGTAGAATTTTATTGCGAAGCGTTTGGTAATAATCGGCGTATTAACTTAATACTGTTTCATTGAAATGTGTGAAGTGTACTGATTGTGCTATTCGTTATTAACACTCATTGTTGTTTTCGTGTGTTTAGTTGATCCCATGATCTATTGTTTAGATCCTCAGGAAGAGAAGAAGGAGCATGTGGGGGAGATCCCATAGATTCAGCTTCATTGCGCGTGAATAGTGGTAACGTGTTCTTATAACTTCCATTAACTTGTTTCACTGACCAAACGATATGTTGTTAATGGATATCTTTCCTGGGCGATGATCGCTCCGCCCACTTAGTCACGTGACTTAGCGGTTTGAAAACCTACACTACCTAACACCAGAGCTTCTTTGCCTATAGATTGCCTATTGATTAAGCGATATTCCAGCTTATTTTTTTGGACTTTTCACCCCTATAACACTAGTATAAGGGGTTTGTGTCATATATTAATTATGCAAAAAAATTAGTTTGAAAAGAATATTAGCTATGTTTAACGGGTATTTCGGCACTTTAAACGCGCTCCCAAACGCTTGCGCGCTTACCGAAATATAACAAGTCACTAAGTGTAATGGTGGTATTAGTAATAAATTAACACCTCTTCACTAGTATTTACCCATGTTGTTTACGAACATACTAACGAAACATATTTTCCACATGTATTTGACACGGACAGAGCTTTATAACTGGAATTTCGCTTAAGTTGTACACGCTTTATGATGCTGAGCGGGTACCGAAATCCCCTATGTTATTGCGTATAAAATTGATATTAATAATATTAAAGATTGCTTAGGGGCATTAATCAATCATTATAATTGAAAATGCAGAACAACAAAACGTTTTCACTTGTTTCAGACATGAAAAGCGATTTATAACGTTGATTTCGTTAAGTTACGCAAATACCAATATTCCCTATTAGTTTACATGTATCTACACGTGATATAATTCATACTTAATATTGCTTATATGACATGATCAGTTTCTGAAATAAATTAATTTTCTTTAAGGGGGATTTTGGTAATTTTGGTAATTCTACACATGGAACCTTACACTTGCACTTGTCAAGACCACATTTCCGCGTTTATTCTTTGGTTATGCTTCTGATATATTATAACTACTTAATGGGTCAACCTCAACTATTCAGTTGATTATTAAATGGGCATTTAAATACTTTTATCACCACATATGGAATCGTTTTGAAATAATGCAACATCTAACTTGAGAATGAATAAATGGAATGGGAATTATGGCTTTCAAAAACGTGCAATTCGATGAAAGTTATACCCACTTACAGTGCGCATTCATATATAAACAACGATTTGACTATTCTTCTATTTTACGACGAGGAAACAAAAATTGTTCCGGAAACAAATTTTTAAATCAATATTGAAATTATACGATAACAATTATGCTTTTGTGATAGGCAATCATATTATGAATACTTTTTTGATAATCTTACAATTTATACAAAAAGTTGAACCGTTCAGGAAGCATTACAATAAATACAACATCTTAAGAGAGATATCATCTCTATTCATAACATATCATGTTTATTTAATAGGTATGCACATTGAACAAGCAGTCGCGCAAGCATCTTGTTACACAAAACCAAATATAAAGGAACATGACTTTTTTGGACAAGATAGGTAAGGGGCTAAATAATGTTGTTTACACAAACCTACTCTCGCGTTGAACATTTTTTCATCAATGCAATTAATGACCATTGTTTGTCCGTGCAATATGAATGTTGGTTTCGTGCCTGATATTAATCTTGATAACATATATAATATCATGCAAACATGGCACGCAATTACACAATCCTAAGTATAGTATCGAGTAGATCATACAATAGTTATAATCATGAAATACAATTCCAACACATCAAGACATTCTGTTCAATGGCTGTTTAT
Organism: Dreissena polymorpha; assembly: GCF_020536995.1. Classification (NCBI taxonomy): domain Eukaryota; kingdom Metazoa; phylum Mollusca; class Bivalvia; order Myida; family Dreissenidae; genus Dreissena; species Dreissena polymorpha. The sequence continues at coordinate 42,839,216 of NC_068361.1, read as the reverse complement.
ATTACCCATAAAATTATGTTTTTGGATTCCTTTTTTTGTAATCTTTGAAGAAATAATAAGCATGGTAAACTTTACCTAAGCATGAATTTCAGTAAAAAATGGCTATTGAACAGTTTAAACAGGCGTTTTTGTGTACTTGTAGTGCACATGAAATCCCGTATGGTGGTAGCGACTTTGTTCAGGTTACGGGTAGTCATAACAAACCTATGTTGTGTCAACCACACCACACTTCAGAGCGAGAAGGTAATATAAAAGACGGTTGATAGAAATATAGGTAAAAATTAACCTTTACTATGTACATGCAGCTTGCATTGCTCTTTTAATACAATTAAATTATATTATTACATTTAAACAACTGTTTCCTTGCTAGCTTTTACTTACTACCAGCAGCAAAGTGCTTAAAGTGACAGTTCTGTAGTCAATTTATGAATTACGGAAACAGAAAAAAATGGCTTTCTCTAGTAATTACACATTTTGTCATAGACGCATACGTTATAGTTGTCACGGTCTCTTTTAAAATTGTTCAAAGTTGAAAAGCGCGCGTGGTCTCTCTAAACATTCAGATAAGTAACGGAAAAGGAATATATTTGTAATAAGGGTGTCCACACAGGCTAATCAGGGACGACACTTTCCGCCTACACTGAGATTTTTTCTTAGAAGAGACTTTCTTTAAACGAAAAATATCATAAAAGCGGAAAGAATCGACCCTGATTAGCCTGTGCGGACTACACAGGCTTATTTAGGACAACACTTTATGCACACGCATTAAGGTATTATCTCTCTAATGAACGTGCTGTATCGTCTTTTGTCGTACATATCCGTCACTCCGAACGTTTTCCGGGTGAGTGCGGAAATCTACGAATATTCGAAAAATATCGCTATGAAATACAAAATGTAGGACTCGCAAGCTAAATAAAATGACAACAAATATTGCGGACACTGTAGGTGACAGGTTGGGCCGTTTATATAAAAAGCAATATTCTAACTCTAAACGCTGCTTGAAAATTATGGCCACTGTTAAGAATGACGTTTAGAACCCGTGTCACTCACACAATTTAATATTGATGGTGATCAGAAAAAGGGGAGTCAGTGGATTTTTGCTTTTGCGGTGCCAAAATGTTGCCTGTAGCCGTGTGAGTATCGTACGGCAAAACCCATCACGTTGAAGAGTCTTCAACTTTTCAAGAAAGGAATGCCTTGTTTTGATATCAACACAAAGCTCGGAACACGAAGGTATATGGATTATGCCTTTTTCATGTTTAACACAGTTTCATTATTCATTATAGGTGTAGAGTAGATCTTGAAGGAAAAGTACACCATGTCAGTGATTTTTACTATATAATCAGGCTAATATTTGCGAAAGTTTTGTAAAAGAAAATATGCCATGTAAGGAAAAAGTTGTGTTGTAAATGCATATTTATCAAGGACAGCATGTTTGAATTGTTTACCAAGTAATGTTGTTTTCCTCAAACGAACAACAAAAGTATATTATGTCCCAAATACTATTATAACTATTGTGTAAATGATATGCCAATGACTGCTACTTGTGTGATCTCAAATAATGTATCGTGGTGATCCAACTTAAAATTGTGCACATGTATCATCTTTTCAGCAATGCTCGACCACATTGGTGGTCAAGGAAGGGTTAATTACTTTTTGGCAACACTGAATGTTCCGATGATAAGTAACTTGAACTTAGAGAAAATACGTGCGGGTAGGACAATTCAACAAGAATCAACTATCTTCTCAGCAGACGCTGATAGACAGGCTTATTCGATGGAAATGAAGTAGGTATTTCAATGATTTATGTGAATGTTAATGTAGAACCAATGTTTTAAGTAATAAATAAAATGCTACGTTAATAGTCAGTTTCATATCCAGTAGGGATAATACATGTATTTGGAATTATCATAAGGATGAAGAATGTGTATAATAGGTGTTTAAACGTATTATTAAACCAGTATTAAAAGGCGCATCATATTAATTTATATTAATGACATGCTATGTCATGAATGTCTGAATAAATAAAAACGATGACACATATCATAATGGATTATGTCACACTTCCCATGAAACACTTAAGTTAGTTCTTACTCCTATACAAGTGGCTGTCAGTATATACTTGTTTTTTGTTAAATAACATGAAGAAAATGTTGTCAATTTAGAGAAACAACTTTAAGAATGCTTATTGAAGCCACGTAAATAAGAAAAGACCGAATATTTTTATGTTCATAAATAAAAATAGTTACAGTTATTAATACACAGTTTGTAATTTTGCATAATGTGTTCTTCGACTGAAACTCATTGAAGTTCTTATGACCCTACCTGAATATAACTACTAGGAAAACGTCAACTTCAAAGGAACAATTGTGTTATCTTTTCAGTGATATAGCTGTTCAGGAGGAAAATGAGACCCGACATATTATGGACTCACATTCAACCAAGAAAAAGCTAGTTGCAGTCAATGAGTGTTCTTGTTTACATTAATGTGTTCACGGCCGAAACAAAATAAAATAGTATAGCTGGCTCTGGACTCAACCTCATGCTTCTTAGAATGAAAGTCTCTAGAACATTTTGCAAAATGAAGAACTCAGACGGTCAACCCAGGGTCACCAATACCAAGCGGCTTTTGGAGACACTTATTCAAACCTGGCAGAGTTCTTCAAAAAACGACCATGACAATTATGTATTTGTTTTGTATGGCTTAATAAGTTAAATGTTATCACTACTAATTGATTAACCGGTTTACCTTTAAACTTGTATGATCGATTGATTTAATGTGCCTCGTTACTAAATTATTGTCTTTTTCCCTGTAACATGTTCAAGTCTTATATATAAAAGAACGCACCTCATTTGCAATTTCAAACTAGGTTAGCAAATCTCAATGCACTGAGTAGGTTCCATGTGACACATGATATGAGATGTATGAATGTAAATATTTTAATGAGTTTATTATAGGCTTTTCCTCATTTTTAAAATCTATGTTTGAACATTTGAAATCATTTTTATGCTCACGTATACACATCTCAAATTCAGTATCACGTTTCTGACAAAGGGGGGGGGGGGATACCCTTGATTGTAAAGCAGAAACTTTTCATTGTCACTGGTGACCCCCATTTTCTTCTCTATTGTTCATTCAAGCATACATTGTAGATGATTTCTATGTTCAAAGATTGTAATTTCCTTTTGTCAGATTGTTTTTATCTTTATTCCTTTTCTTACATTTGTATATATTATGCATTTATTATTAATACATAATAAATAGTGTTGTTTGTTCAATAATTGGATTAATGAGAGTGAAAGTTGTAAACACATTGTTCAGAAAAAAATGGGGTTGACAACTTAAAATGTAAAAAAAATGTACGGTGAATTGTATTTAAACTTTAATTATCAATGCAGAATACCACAACACTAAGAAATATGCGAAGAAAGCAGAGAAAATCAAAATGTCCCATAAGAGTGCCAAAACCTTAAACCCCCTTTTTTTAGATCACAGCCCATTAAAAAGACATTGTTCCGTATCTACATTCACATGAACAAGTTTAATTTTTATTTATCATTCCATACCTTCATGCAGTGGTATTAGTATGATTTTCCTAATAATTATACTTTCGTATATATTTTACTGAGTATACTTCTAAGCTTTTTGCAGAGAAAAGAAGTGAGCTGCAGGGTAAAAGGTCTGTTTGCCGGGACCTACATATCCATGTGCATATCTATAATGGTAAGCCAACTGAAAGGCAAAAATTGAATATTCCAATTTTGGTTTTAATTTATTTTGTGTCATCTCACAACCTCCGTTATCGACTGTTTCTAGTGTGAGTTTAATCTATCACTCATTTTTGTCTAGACGATTTATAATTCACGCAGATGATGTCGAAAACCACGAACAGAACGATACCATGAGTGACATGTTTGAGGACGATGATACAGCGAGCCAAAGCAGTATTCGTATATAATTTTTCATAATTTACCACATTGTATAGCTACAACCTTATAGATGTATATTTACATTGGAAATATTTTAAACCAAAGTACATCACGACACTTGCTGTAAATATATGTACACTATCAAAGTAACTGGCCATAACTGTGTTTATTTACAGGCAGAATGAGACAATCCGCAGTTCCACCTCGAGGAAGACATCCTATTCTCATCCATATTCATAAGGACAGCAGTAAGTTGTATGAATTGATTATATTACATATAGAGGACATGTGTTGAATGTCATAACATGTAGTGTATTTGGACGTCAGTTATATAACATATCTTGTCTTCAATACTGATTTCATTTTGTTCTTACTATACAAGACAAAAATGATTGGTTACACGTCTTATCAGCTAACCGATTACGTTCCCTAACTATTTACTAGAATTCTGGAACTGTGGATTATAAAGACACCAAAACATATAATTTATTCAAATTAACTTTTGTTTAAATAATTTACAGGTTCGGAAGACAATTGTAACGTGCAATGCTATTGCTACGAAATTATAACAGGAAATATAAGCTCAATCGAATGTGCTAGCATCTTTCTTCCAGTTTATTCGGAAATAACAAATCTACCGATAATTATTTCTTTTTTTATTAATCATGATAAGTCTAGTAAGTGCTGTCCCAACGCATAGATAATGCCGATAAGTAGTAATATATTTCCCAACCCGTAATTTGTATCACTTAAATAACGTTGACTGTGTAGTTGTGGTAGGCTTAATACATTTATAATTTGGTTTTGTGGATGAATATCTGATTCTGGTTATAACAGACACTCATCAAAATATTTCATAAATATGTTCAGTTATAGAATGTATGCATATAGAACGTGTTCAACTTTATTTTACCTTCTTTATTTACAACTATATACATTTTAATCTCAACAGTTATTGACACAAATTCAACTACTGTTGTACATTTGCGATCCCCAAAACATGAAAATTGCGCATTTTAGTTTTGTGATTTAAAAATAGTCCCTCATAATTGGCTCGAAGCCGGACTGAGATTATTAAGTAATGGTCTGTTTGCTCAATAATAATCGAATTTGAGACACATACGCTGACTCACGTGTATTTTCAAAGCGCGCACCGCCTGAAATAAAATATTAATTTTTACCTTTGGCCGTATCTGCGAACCATGTTTTTTTTTTTGGCAGTGCTTAATGTCAACAATATTTATGATCCTAATCAAGATCATTTGTAAACGATCTGAAATGAACACAAACGTTAAACTATGGATATCTGTAAATATAATATTTTTTGTTTATATACATAATCACTGTAATTATTTCAATCTGCACTTTTTTAGTAATTCAAAACTTCATCATTAGAATTAAGTTTACGTTTTGATTATTTAAACGTATGAAAGGAATATAATTAATTGAATGTGTTATAATTCTGTACTGTAAGTACATATATTCATTTCTGTCAATGCAGTGGATATCTTCGACCAAAATCAGAAGACGCCAAAACAGAGGTATGAGACGGAAGATACTGACAAAGATTATTATCCATCAGACGATGAACCTCCTCCGCAAGTTCCACCAAGGAAGCCCGTCAAATCAAATGCAACACCCTATCTAGAGGTAAATTAAACATAAATTATATGATACAATATGTCATTATCAGAATAAAATATATCTAATACAATACTTTCAATTATAAATGATGTATTTCGGTCGTTCTAAACTGCTTGAAGTAACTTTGTTGATGATATCATGATATAATGTATACATGTAATGTATGCCAATTAAAAGGTGATCATTAAATCACACCCCATTTGTTTCTGTGACGTAGTCACATACCTTAACCTTTGGTAAAGTCTCCAATTATTTAATCAATATCAAATTCATAAGTTAGTTCATTCGTTCTCTGTAACATATGAAAGGGCTGATGTTTCTGTTTCACTTAACTTGGTGGTGCCACTATGTACTTGTTCACTGTATATTTGCTGTTATTTTAATAATAGTAGCTGGTTTATGCGTCATAATGTGACGGCAAATGCACGTATTTACCTATTTACTTTTAGCTGCTGTGTATAACCGCTCGAGTTTAATCATTCAACGTGTTTATTTATATATTTTTCTACCTAAGAGTATTTTATTTTATTAAACATTTATTATAACGGATTACGAATGAATCAACCGATGCAATCTCTATTGATGTTCTGAGTTGCATACTTAACTAAAGGTTAAGAAGAATGACAAAATTTTAACCCCGTTTTATTCATGAGGAACCGTTTTGTTCATATACATATGTTTGTATTGATAAAACTGTCAATTGCATTTCATTATACACGTTATTACAACGTCACTCCAAAACATATGGATACAACTGTTGGTTATTTTGGGTAAGAAACCTTATGACACACCTGACGATTGGCGATACGACAATGGAAAATCTACGACGAAATCAGAGCAGTCCTCACAGCAGTCCTCTTTTGTACCAGAAAGAAAGGCCAGAAAAGGTAATCCTGAAACATAATGTTTTCTTAATCATATACACCTGAAGTCCCACAGCCTAATACAAGTGTGGAAGTTAAGAAGCGAGTTAACATGCAGTTAAGTGTATTTTACGTTCGAAGCAATTTCAGAAATGTATTTTTAGCAAAAAATGGCATTAACGCCGTTGATTTAAAAAGAACGACACCAACTATATGGTGGTGCGCATGTTCAGACGCTAGTTGATATACTTGAAAAGGCCAATCCATCTAGCAGCAATACCTGTTCAATTAAGCCCTACGCAAAATTAAAATATTTCATTTTGCAAAAGAGCCATTTGTCCGGATTAGTAAAATATCCGAAATAGTCTTTTGATATTAATAAGTGAATGTGTTAGGATACTCTATTAAGTTTCATCGTTCTTACAGCAATTTAAATTTGGGTTACGCATGACAAAGGTTAAAAAAGCGACGTATTTGGCACTTTGTGTGAAAAGTTCACTATCTCGCGCATTAATATGTTTGCGCTATGCGGGACCAAAATATCCGACGGACAGAGGGACGGACAAGAGCTATCTACAAGCCCCCGCCCGTCTATGAAAGTTTGGTCTGAATGTGTGAGCATGAACTGGAGCAGACGTGCTATGAACAAGCGTTGTACAATAGTTTTTAAAGCACGTTCTGCTGGACTATAACAATTCCTTTTTGGTGTAAGCTACTATAAAACATTAAAAAAAACGTTAACATGCAAATACAGTGATAAACATGTGTAACTTACCCTCGGTTTATAAAAGCATTGTAATTTTAACAATAATTTGCTGCTGCCGTATCACTAGGGTGCATGATATGTGTTGATAATACATGTACCCAAATAAGTCCGGTATGAATAATTCAGAGTTAGATGAATTGTATTTAGTGATACTTTCTGTAAGTATTAAACTAAAGCTGTTTGCTTGTGTTACATAGCATGATTTAAAGAGCGAAAGTGATGCTCATGTTACTAATAGCATTTGTTTATTCCAAATAATGTGTTTTTTTGGGGGGGTAGTTCAAAGCTTCCAGGTAAGAATTCCTTATTTCACAGTGTGAAGTTCATTTTCTGACTCGGAGGATAGGAAAATGGACTACGTTTATTAGTTACCGGTATGCATCGATTGTGTCTGTAGCGCTCCGTGCGACAATAGGAAGCCTGTTGTATACGATTCTCAGAGATTGCACAATATGTGATTTGTATTGCATTGTTTAATTGTACCGATTTCGAATACAAGCGCTGTTTAAAGGAGGTATATAAAAGATAAAACATAGCATGACTAAGGTGTTCCGCTGAGTTGTATCGCACTCACTCACTGTGTGACATCGTTTTTCACACCAAATGACCTACGAGCTTGACGATCAACTCGCACGATACAAACCACCACAGTCAAGTGATTATTATGTTAACCCCTAAAGACTACCTGATATATTTTAGATTTGTGACATCCGAAGATAAGGCACACTGTTAAAAATGCCTTATACTTAATACACAATTAATACTAAAATTATGTTCCAGGAACACGTTTCTGGATTCAATCCAACAAAGATTACGACCTTCCAGACGCGAAAGGTATACTAGACGAACATTTGTATTACATGTGATCATTCACGGAATGCTAAACGAGTTTGTCTGCTGTATGCACTAGGTAGTTAATACGTTATCAGCAACAGCTTATGAAATGATATTGTATTAATAATCACGATGATTTACATATTTGTCCGTCAAGCATGGTTTTAATTAAATACGTGTGTTGTTAAGAGACTGGTCCGTATAATAACCTACAAATGTCTTACTGAATAAATAAACGCACTTTAATCAAAATCTCGCCCTAATAGTTATGCTATGAAATGTGTAAACATAAACATGCTCTTCGTCAGCATATTATTACGAAAGTCGATACAAGTCCCTCGTCATTTTTTTCAATGTTATAGTACGATAAATTGATCGAGGTAATAATTATTACTCAATTTTAACAGATTTGAAATAACTTACTTTAGGAAATGTGTGTGCATAGCATACTAATACCTGCTGCTATAAAGTGCATTGTCCGGATGTGAAAATTTTAATCAAGAATTCATTTGTTTTTTTCAGTTCTGGAGATCTATAGCTCGGACCTGTATTTGAAAAACCAAGTGGTATGGACAAATACGTTTCATTGGTTCATTCGCAAAAATAAAAACACATCTCCCTGATGCAAACATATGTGATAGTTCTTCAATCGGAAAAACAATCTCTGTTTTCACACATGTGCGCATTCTTTCGACGGATACATATACGCATACAACATTTGTAGTTAGCATTAGGAATGTTGCAATATTAATCTCATCAAATAAAATGACACGATCATTTGAAATATCATAAAATTTCAGTTTATATCCTGTTGAACTACAATTACGTAATTTTAAATATTACAATACAAATATAGCGGCATTTTATTGTTGAAGGTATTATATATAAAAAAATCAGTGTATATTTTCTATGACATTTTGATATATTTTTAGATATGAATTTACAAGTGATACGTATGTGTCGAATTTCGCTTTGTGACAGACATCAATATTGTAAAGTGCTAAAAACATAGTTTTTATATAAATTATGGAAAAGCGTTAGATTGCTGATCTCTTTACACTGATGTCACCTCCTAAATTTTCTTTGTACTTGGCTGTAATCTATATTTATATTTGATAGAAATTGCTAATATATGTTTGTTTATAAAACATAATTTATGTGTATGTATGTATATTGTAAAGATATTTATCAAAAACATATATTGACAAAGAGAACAGTGACAATTATTTTACAACGAATTTCCATACATGTTTGTAATTACAGACAGAGGAATTATAATAAAATAGGTAGTACAAATACCGAGATTAATTTCAAAAACTAAAAAACTGCAATATTCATTATTGAAATAACGTCTTTATATCGGTTTTTAGATTTACAGTCTTTTTTAGTGTTCCATTTTTATTGCAAAATATCTCCATAATAACACATAATTCTTATCATCTTTCAATTACGAAAATATAAATATATTTCTTGTATCATGTTATTATAATAATAACAATTATTTTTATTGCTTATTGGGAAAAGGTAAAAAAGAGTTATAACATAGCATAGACTATCCGAATTTTACCTATACGTGTATGGCTTTTACCAAAATAATTCGTTCAAGGTATGCTTTTGTTTTATTTTGTGTAAGACTTTTTTTAAGTTGATTGCGTACACTGTCCATAATGTGGGCATCATTTTTCAGAGGGAGCTGTGTGGAAATCCATGGTTTTACCTGTACCCAGACGTTAAAGATGCCCATAAATACCTCAGTTTGAGGAATGGAGTACGTATTAATTCACTTATAAGTTCATCGTGAATATCTTGTGTCATATGTCTGACATCATTTTACAAAACACTTGCGTAAAGAAAATACAGCCATTGCCCTTTTTATCCCTCGAGTTTTGGTTGGACACATGCATATGCTATTAATATATTCTAGGGGGCAAAAACATACAAATGTCCATACTTCAGCCGAAACGTGTGGCATCAATATGTGTCTTTAATTTTATCTGCAACGGAGGGGCTGAACAATCTGTCAAGCATGCAAAAAAAGGAGTTAAGTACATGCAGTCTAGAAGATTCTATAGTTTATAGCATAAACACATATACTTGGCCAAAAATCTGACAAAACTAGAGGCAGCCTTAATCAATCTGTTAATATTAAACTAAATGAAACTAATTTAGGTTCACTTAGCTGTGGGAGTTTGAGAGACATCAACCCATAAGTAAACGGAGACTTTAAAAACACTATATATTTTTAGAAAAATAGACAATTAGTCATAAATTTGCACAATAACTTGTTTAAAACTGTAGAATAATTTACACATAAATGGTCATTCAACTGTAGAAGTTTGATTACCCAGTCGTTGAAGATGAATTGAAAACACACGCGGTGAGACATACAAACGTTTTGTGGGGCAAATTAAAACGTGTGGCAGTTAAATATTATCACTTTTAGTATCGTAAAAAGTTATGGTTAACATTTGTTTTCAGGATGGTTGTTTTGCACTTGTGGCTGAAAACATCGAGGATAGCCCTTTTCAACCGTTCACCATCATTGTGATCAAAGAAAAGAGACATATCCGCGTACCAATATTAAAAGCACCCTCTGGCGATAGCCATTCGCCATCAAAACTGAAGTTATTTGATAAATTCTATGTAAGTAATTGAATTATAGACGTCTTCAGGGATTGTGGGATTTTAACGATTTACATATGATTAAAGAGTTTGTTTTTTAGCTCATCTATTTTTTGAAAAAAAAATTATGAGCTATTGTCATCACCTCGGCGTCGGCGTCGGCGTCGGCGTCGGCGTTGGCGTTGGCGTCCGGTTAAGTTTTGCGTTTAGGTCCACTTTTCTCAGAAAGTATCAATGCTATTGCATTCAAACTTGGTACACTTACTTACTATCATGAGGGGACTGGGCAGGCAAAGTTAGATAACTCTGGCGTGCATTTTGACAGAATTATGTGCCCTTATTATACTTAGAAAATTGAAAATTTTGGTTAAGTTTTGCGTTTAGGTCCACTTTTCTCAGTGAGTATCAATGCTATTGCTTTCAAACTTGTTACACTTACTTACTATCATGAGGGGACTGGGCAGGCAAAGTTAGATAACTCTGGCATGCATTTTGACAGAATTATGTGCCCTTTTTATACTTAGAAAATTGAAAATTTTGGTTAAGTTTTGTGTTTAGGTCCATTTTATTCCTTAAGCATCAAAGCTATTGCTTTCATACTTGCAACACTTACTAACTTTCATAAGGGGATTGTGCATGCAAAGTAATGTAACTCTGACTGGCATTTTGACAGAATTATGTGCCCTTTTTATACTTAGAAAATTGAAAATTTGATTAAGTTTTGTGTTTAGGTCCACTTTATTCCTACAGTATCAAAGCTATTGCTTTCATACTTGCAACACTTATTAACTATCATAAGGGGACCGTGCAGGCAAAGTTATGTAACTCTGACTGGCATTTGGACGGAATTATGGGCCCTTTATACTTAGAAAATTGAAAATTTGGTTAAGATTTATGTTTTGGTCCACTTTACCCCTAAAGTATCATAGATATTGCTTTCATACTTGGAACACTCAAAAACTATCATAAGGGTACAGTAAAAGGACAAGTTGCATAACTCTGGTTGTCATTGTTACGGAATTATGGCCCTTTTTTGACTTAGTAACTTTTAATATATGGTTAAATTTTGTGTTTCGATCCACTTTACTTCTTAAGTATCAAGGCTATTGCTTTCAAACTTCAAATACTTTCATGCTATCATGAGGTTACTGTACCTAGCAAGTTGAATTTTACCTTGACCTTTGAATGACCTTGACTCTCAAGGTCAAATTATTAAATTTTGCTAAAATTGCCATCACTTCTTTATTTATGATTAGAATTGATTGATACTTTGACGAAACTACTATTACCTGACATACCACAATAGACTCCACCCAAACCGTCCCCCGTGCCCTCCCCCCCCTCCCCCCCCCCACCTCCCCCCTCCCCCCCTATTTTTTTTTTAAGATCATTTCACAAATGACCACCACACCCTCACACTATACCCCCACCCCCCCACCCCACCCCCCCCCCAATTTTTTTTTTTTTTTTTTTTTAAGATCATCTCACAAATTACCACCACACCCTCACACTATACCCCACCCCCCCCCCAATTGTTTTTTTAAACGGTTATGTTTGAAATACCGTCCAACCATCGCACCCAAAAAATCCCCCCCCATAGCCCTTCCCCCCACCCCCACTCCCCCGCTCCCCCCCCCGCCCCCGATTTTTTTTTATTGGTTATTCGCTTTTTTGGAAGATAATGTAATAAATGTCCACAACCCCACACTATACACCCCTCTTCACTCCACCACTCCCTCCTTTGTGATTGAAAATGAGAGTCCCTTCACCTTTAAAAAGAAAATAGATGAGCGGTCTGCACCCGCAAGGCGGTGCTCTTGTTTAAGTTTGTGTTACCATCCAGAATTTATAAAGTATTCAATATACATTGAACATTCAAACAATATGATAATAAAAATAAATGTATCACAAAATTATAAGAGACGTTTCATCAGAATGATTCGCACAAAACGCTTATCAGATTTGTTAAGACAACCTAGACTTATTATCCAAATTATCCATAGCGAGCATGCGTGGTCAGTCTATACCAGCGTTCGGCAGTCGATTGACAGTCGATTTTCGTAACTTTTGATTTAGTTTATCTCTGTAAAATCCATAATTTTTGGTCAATTTCGATCAAACTTGATAGTTATGCTTATCCTGACAATATTTAGGTCGATGTTTAATTAGGGTCAAGTTAGGTCAAACAATAAAAAAAATATCGTTAAAACGTAAAAAGACACAGTTATAATGTAATATTAATGAACATTTGTCAGAATATTTATTTTGAAATAACACATTTCAAGTTCAAGTTAACGAAATATACAAGAACAATATTAACGTTCTAGATTCTACATTTATGAATCAAAAGTGATAAAACTTGGCCAGATTGTGTATGCTTGTATGCTCAAGCCGGTCAAAAAATAGGTCACAAATAAAGTATCCATATTTCTGTATTTGGATAGTTCTGTATGACTTTTATTGCCCTCTTGTTATTTAATACTATCAATTTCTTAAATTGAATTTACACGCATTTACCAAAATGTTGTCTTCAGAAACTTTGAATAGACAGATACAAACAGGATTTGTCACTAATTTCTTATGGTCATTTTTTAATTAGAACTGACAAAATGCGATTAAACAGATGATACTTATGAAATTGACACTTTACAATGCATACATGAATTCTTTAGTTAAGATGTTAAACAGGTGTTACATATTCATCATCCCAATTTTTGATGTTTTAAAGATTAATTAAATTAATTGTAATTGTGTAATTGATGTTTCAGTAAATGTAAAACGTAATGAAAAGCACCGTAATTATTTATTGAATGTAATCTGCATAAACAAAAAGAATGCCAAATACAAAATGGTATTACACGATTACCAAAATGAATAAACGACCACAACCATATATGTATTTTATGTTTTCAGGACACCATTGTCGAAATTCTTGACGACCTGATTTGCAACAGCAACAAAGAGCTTGGTTTCAAGCTAAGGAATCCGACCGATGCATCTAAATAACAAACAAATACTTCTTCGTAGAAGAGTGTTACGTTGAATTTGCATCCCATCATGCACATAACGAACAAAACACACGTTCAACTGGCGAAATTTAAACGCATTTCATCAACATTGTGTTAATATCTTCCTCAGACGTCATAATTGTTATCTGGCTGATTTAAAACAATGTAGAAAAGAATAACACTATTTTATGCATGGTGTTTCTAATAATGCGTATGCCTTTGTATGCGGTCTCGTTTAATGAACACTTTCACAATCTAAATGTGCGATTAGGCCGTTCGACTGAAGCAATGCAAAGTGACACTTATTTTAAAGTATTGTTCTGTTTGATGTTTTTAACCGGTTATATAATAATAGGCCGTATATAAACATGTAATAAAATATACTATATCTTTATTCAATTAAATTGTGAAATCAACTGTCTGTTCTATATAATATTTTGCAAAATTGTATTTTAGTACGCATACTTTTCAAAATGTGGAAGTAAATGTTAACAGTCTGTAAAAACAACTGATAACAAGCAATAATGCGAAAACAAATTACGAAAGAATATATAAATTGCAACGTTAGTTAGCTTTTCTGCTTATCACTGAAGCTCTGGAAGCCTTATCTGGAGCCCGAAAGAGAAGACCCACTTATTTTGTTTGTTCTATATTGTTTTTATTATCTACTTTTATTTTTTGTACAGTTCCTTTTATGTTATACATTTATTGTTGACTTCAATAGGAAAATGGCGTTTGTTTGTATCCGCTCAATTCTGTTTTTAACTTTGTTAACATTTTACGTTGTAATGGAATATAAACTAATAAAGATAATAAAAAACGGAAATATTGGTGATACCAACTATAAAATACTGTACCAGCGTCAATTCTTTTCACGAAAAAAAACTATAAACAAAATAAAATCTACAAAACTGCCATAACACCGAAATTTTAACTTCATTTAGAAAAAACACACACGGAAAATCTGCGCAAACATGAGGTACTTTTTACTCGTGTATGGCGTAAATACACAAGCTGCAAAATCAAGAAGTCTTTTATACTAATATATGGCAAACGGGAAACATTTACATAGCATGCGGTTCGCCTGATATGACAAGGCACAAATTTCCAAACAGTTAGACACACTTAAACTGTACCAGAAAAGATACACTTAAAAATACTGCATAATAAGTTTCAATTAAATGACAAACACACTTCTTAATAGTTTGATGCAAACCAGAGCAACATATTTGTCACAATTAAATGACGAATAAATGTGGGAAGATTATGATCAATGGCCACTTAACAATAAGGAATTACTGTATTGCTGCCAGCATTTGAATACTTGAAAGACGATAGCATTAAAGGGGCCTTTTCCACATGTATTGAAGTTTGTCATTAAATACTTCATATTGATAAATGCTAACATTGGATCTGAATAGCTCCAGTAAAAAACAAGAATAAAATCAAAGAAAGAAAAAAGTAACCTCAACTGGACTCAAAACAGTTGGTTGTAATATTTGTTCTAAATCTCGACTTTTCTCGCTGCGAAATGCCTTAGCGTGTACAACAATACTACCACTGTTGCTATTTTTAGATATCACGTGACGCGTCGAATTTCAGAACGAGACTGAAAACAAGTTTTCAGCGGAGAATATCGATTAATTTATATGTTTTTTTTATTGTAAACATTCGGAAAATTCATGAGCACTGACACTGCTTACGAAAACGTCAAACATATTCATACAAGCATGTGTTTAGTAAATAAATTTATAAGTTATTGTAAAATAAACAGTATAACATCTAAATAATAATTCAACGACATAATATTTAGTACCATTAGTGTATCTTTATCAATTCTGTTTCATCTTTATAAATATACGAGTTACCCATGACCATCAGAGTAAAAGTAGTCTAAAGACTAAGCATAGATAATTAAACAAACCAAATATGTACAATAACCGTCTAATGAAATACATTAATTATATAACTATAATTCTCAAAGTTATGAGGTTTGGGTGTGTTCATGTGTGAGATTTTTCATGAACGATCGAACGTGTAAGAGGTGTGTTGAATAACCATTAGACGAAACCCTATATAAGGTGAAGAACATGATACTGTTTAAATGTTATGTTATTTTTATTTTATATTGAATAAATATTCCTTTACAGTGAATGACAATATTGCAGAATTCTATAGACAAGAGGAAAAAACAGACGTGGTGCAGAATGTCTATGCATGCATATTGATAACTCGTTTTGCGTGATTATACGTGACAAATATATATAATAAATCTTTATTCTTTGTATTTTTTGGAAACATTATTTAACCCATTTGTGGTCAACGGTAATGCTTATTTTGATAATGTTGTTCCGTACACTAACGTACACTCTTTACAGGACTAGGCCCTTCTTAATGACGGAGATTTCTTTTACAGATAACCGCTATATACGTAAACTGTTTCTCATAACCATTTCAAAAGGCATAGTAATAAAGCGCTTTACTAGGTATCCGGTCTTTCTTTCCCACAGAAAATCGTATTTACGCGAATTTGGACAGCGCAGACATTCGTTCCTACGTTGTTTTGACTACCCGGAAAATCGTTCTCACGTTATTTTGACAGTCCGAATATTCGTTCCTACATACTAATCACGATCCGGACTTTCGCTTCTACATAATTTGTACATCCGGACATTGGTTCATACACTTCAAGGCAACACATTTACTGTGAATACAATATGTACATGTATATATAGTAATGGGCAAATCGTTCAAATTCAATTCCAACGTGGAACTTCTAACGAACGAACGCGGTCAGCCTGTGTTATGCTTCGAAGGTCACTCGTACGCCAAGAAACACACGTCTAAGTCTACAATGCGGTGATCAGGCAGTTAAAGTCTCCCAGATTTCCGCAAGGTTTCTCTAATTACAGATATTAATTTAAGTCGACAAATTCAAATAATTGGTAACGTTATCATGATCATGCTCACGAAAAATTCTTAAAACTGACCAAAAATATGATAAAAATATGAAAAATAGCACACTATTTAAATAATGACACATTAACAACACCGGTTAAAAATTGAACAGAGTGTCATATTAATTTGAATAAAATGTGTTTATAATGACCAGGATAGCAATAAAGTAAGAACCAATGTCAGGGTTGTCAAAATGATTGTCCGGATTTATTGTAGGAATTATTGTCCGGATTTGTGAAAGAACGAACGAACGACTGTTCGTGTTGTCAAAACAACGTAGAAACGAATGTCCGTCAATCATTCACTTAATAATTATGATTTAACTGCCTCATATCTATTCAGTATTTAGTTTCGACAATCTGTTTGGACTAATTACTTTCAATTTGAGTATTTGGCGTTAAATTAGTCCTAGAAACGACTACGCAATACTTCTACCAGGAGAAGAGATGTAGGTATCATAAATTGTGTTTGTTGTCCAGACATCTGCTTTGATTGTTTTATGACAACATGTTGTTATTAAGTATTTGACGTCACAGTATCTGATCACAACGAGATTATGGGTTTGTGCTGAACACAGGGACGATAAAACCTCAGATCTATCAATAAACAAGATTAGTGATCGATCTTTGATTAAACACCGCGATAAAAATGATAAATCGGAGAGTGTCAAACTGTGTGCAAACACATGAATAAAACAAGAACTTCAATCAAGAACATTTATAAAATGCATTAGCACTTAAAATGGGAATTATATATTACTGCTAATTCTGACAATGTCATCTGGTGTTGACAATATTGTTACACGAATCCGTACCTATGCTGACCGCAATATCTTCCGAATACGATACTCTAAGTGAGGGACAAACTGTCTCGGTGTACAAACAACAGACGAACAAGATTAATTTGATTATCAACGAAACTTTATTATATTTTGAACGCAATGTTTGTTGTTAGTACAATACTAGTAAACAATCTTACAATAAACTGTTTAAGCATTAAGTAAATGAATAAAGTTATAATGACTATCAACGTATCATTAAAGTTAATGTTTACATTTAAGAAGCAGTCGTCTATCTACAAATGTCCCCGATTTATATTAATATTCAGTTATTTACGTTTCCATCCTCCAGTCCGCGTTCTTCTTGTCGTTGAAATGTTATTGTTAAATGGGTTCCAAGTGATAGTAGATGTGTTATGAATTTAGATGTTGTGGCCGAAAGTTCTTATGTTAAAAGCTAGCGTTCCTGCTGTGTCGTCACTTTTATACTATCCCGCGCTGTGATACAGTAACCGGCACTCGGGTTGCTCGCAGCCAGTCAGAACGCTTCCTTTGTATGACATAAGCGGCGAACCTCTTCGTTTTGAAAAATCCGAAAAGAATCCATTTGCCCGAAAAAAAATCCGTTTCGGATAGCCTTAAAATGCTTAAAGCACTCATCCCCTAATATATTCAGTTCCCTTTTTCGGCAATAACAATAGTGTAGTGTAACCACAACAGTAAGGTTCAATATTTGAGCGCATGTACATAAATAACAACTCTGAATATTTTCAAGCAAAAATAGGCGCCGAAAGCAAAACTTATTCGAAATCATGGAGGATTTACACATTACAAATGCAATTCGTATGGCAATAAGTAAGTTTTCAATCCTTATTGTCTTCCTGAGTTGTATTATAAACAACGGTAGTGGATCCAGTGTGGATGGAATGTTATACAGGTAAATTTTGCATAATTTCGCGACCTGTCAGCCTTCATATCACACTATTATTACATCGCCGAATGGTATAAAGAGTGAATAATTGAAATTAGATGCGGCCTTGCGAGGCACTATTAACAATTGATACTCGTTCAGCCTCGTTCTGGAATTCTGAGAGTCACGTGACTTCGCCATCTAAAAAATGTTGGTTCAGTGTGAAAAGGGTCGAATAGACCAGTTTCAAAATATTTCCACTGTTGCCATTTAACATATCACGTGACGCGTCGAATTTCATAACGAGGCTGAACGTGTAACTTAGTTCGACGTATTATCACGTTGCCTATACCACGTGACTTTTTAAGATCTGTGTGGGGAGTTAAATGTCAACAAAAGCACGACAAAGGTAACATTTCTAAGGATAACTTTTTTAATATGTCATCATTTTCAATGGGATAAAGTGGAGAGCCCGCTCATTCATGAGAGTTTTCTAAAGATATCATGATTTTGTAAAACAAATGAATATTTTTTCAGTAAAGTGCAACCGCGCGTTTGAACGGTTAGAAAAAGGTAGGATCAGTGTGGGGATATTATTTTATTATGACACAGAAACATCACTTCTCGTGAAATGAAACAATAAACTTTATGGGCGGAGCTTACACTATGTCATTTTGCATTCTTTTTTCAGGTTTCTTTCATATATTTATGAAAACAAAATCAAGAAAAATATGCTAACAGTAATATGATCTGTGTGGTATACGTATTTAGAAGGATCTGTGTGGTATCCGTGTTTCTACAATTTACGGATAAATTGAGATAATAACGACAATATATATATTTTTTGATTAATTTCAATTATTCCGATACAACAATTACTACTACTACTCCTACTATTACTACTACTTCTGCTACTGCTACAACTACTAATACTGGTACTACTACTACTACTACTACTACTTCTACTACTACTACTACTACGACTACTACTACTACTACTACTACTACTACTACTACTACTACTACTACTACTACTACTACTACTACTACTACTACTAGTAGTAGTAGTAGTAATAGTAGTAGTAGTATATCTATTATTATTATTTAAAAATTCATTCATTTCAGTAATCACCTATTTGGCATTAGTGAGCGGACAAGGGTTAAGGGAAGAAAAAATAGAGAAAACAGTTTCACGAGACAGGAATGCTATACAGAAGGGGACACTAGGAGTAAGGTGGGAGCGGGCGAGACGAAACGATAGCAAACTGTTGCCAACAATAAGAATGCGGATAGACGAACACAGTGGACATTTTAATTCTGACACAAATTCTACAATTTCCTGAGTAATACGTATGTTTTAAAATCAAATTTGGAATACAAACTGATAAAACAGAATCCACCAGACGTATTGGCTTGTCATTTTGTTTTTATTTAAAGTTTAAGGTAAACGGTATGTTTATTAAAAACAAAATACTGGTCATAGTAGAAACATATATATATGTATGTGTTTGTGTGTTTTATTTCATATATGGAATTTATATTATTGCATTAGTTTATTACATAGTATAGATATTGACAATCATTCGCCATGTGTTGGTGATAATGTCATGTTATAAATTATGTCGTTGTATTCAGTGTAACAAGTGTATGCTTATCTTTAGCGTTAATTATTTTAAAGAGAATATAAAAAGTAAATGAATAAATATTATATTATATGATTATATATGTACGATTCTCCTCTTGTGTTGTGGATGGATGCAGCTCTGAAGGATGTCAAGACGTATTTCGAATTAAGGAGTATTGTATTGTAAACACAACCACATTGCATACATTGTTTACTGTCAATTACCACGGCCTAGAGTAATTATAAGCAGGCAGTTAATTATGTAAAGCAATCGTGAAAATCCCTAGTATTAGAAACCCTGGCTGCTTATGATTATCGAACTAGCTCATGACAGCGGTATTTAAAATTGAAACCAACGAAAAAACTTCGCAAAACTTTAATCAAGTTATAATTAAAAAAGAATCACAGATTCGATAATACAAATCACAGATGCGATATATTAATGAATAACGTTAATCCAAATTATTGCACAATTATTTGAGAATGATTTCAAACACACAAACGAACTAAACGAAACCTAAAAATTAATCAAATTCGGATAACTTTAGAATCATTTTGAAAAGTAAAGTAAAAGTAAAACAACGAATAAAATAACGTAAAACGATAATGAAGTTACACAGACAAACTGTAAACTATAATGATTTTTAATCAGTATTCACGGATTTATGTGAAGTCCTCACGTATCGAGAAAGGTTTGTTTTGCGTTTGTACGTTTTGAAACACTCCTCACTACTGTAACACTTGTCATGCATGTGGGTATTGACGTGCTCTCTGAGGTCATTCTCCCTCCTAACTGCCAACCCACACTGGTAACATTTCACCAATCCCTCTTTTTTGCACTTTTCTCTCTAGCCACGAGTAGGTACTTGTCCGCAAAGCTCCTGCCGCACTGTACACACACGTGACTTTGGGGTCCTTTGTTCGTTGAAGCCTTCTAAGATTGTAGGCATCCTGAGAAAAAAACAACATATTTTATTCACGTGACATTTCAATGCGTAAACACGCTATTTCAAAAATGTTAGTATCTGAGGACACGCGTTCGTTAGTTTTAAATTACAAACGATTTGACGATTATCGAGTTATTTCAAAATATATGATAACCTGAGAGATGAGATATATTGTATATTTGTGTTGTTTCAAGAAAATCCGTTCATCTGTTTGTGAGCATAACTGTATAAAAATGTAACTATTTTTAAGGTATTTAATCTTACCTGAAATGCTTTCCCACAGCAGTTATAGTTTCCAGAGTTAGCGTGTCCCCTAATGTGGCGCAATAATCCAGCTCTGGTCTTCGACATTTTTCCGCATTCGGAGCATTGAGCCATACCTTAAAGCAAATATAATATCAAAAATAATATACGATACATAACTTCACCTGACAGTAGTGTTTGGCGCCAAAATAAAAATGGAATTTGATACAATAACATAAAGTGTACACTTATTTAAGGTAAGCATGGACTTGTCATCGATTTAAGATGCTCCAGCGTAAAATTTAATATTATAATGGGGATTGTACAGCATGCCTGTAAATCATAATTATGTATTAGTTCAACAAGCGGTGCAAGCGTAGTGTATAGCCATTATGTGTTTTACATGCTAGCGCATTTAAAAATCCCGTTTCAAATACATTGTTGACAAGCATTTTTTTTAACAACTTAATAGAACTGAAAAACTTAAAAACAGTATACCACACAGATCCGTTGAAAAACGTATACCACACAGATCATATTACTGTAAGAATAGTTTTCTTGAATTTTGTTTCGTAAATAAATAACAGAAACCTGAAAATGGATGCAAAATGATAAAGTGTAAGCTCCGCCCATAAAATTTATTTCTCAATTGCACCAGAGGTGATGTTTTTGTGTAAACAAAAAATAATGTCCCCACACTGATCCTACCCTTTTCTTACCGTTCAAACGCGCGGTTGCACTTTACTGAAAAAATACTTATTTGTTTTATAAAATCATGATACCTATAGAAAACTCTCATGAATGAGCGGGCTCTCCACTTTATCCCATTGAAAATGGTGACATATTAAAAAAGTTATCCTTAAAAATCTTACCTTCGTCGCGCTTTTGTTGATATTTTACTCCCCACACAGATCTTAAAAAGTCACGGGGTATAGGCACCGTGATTATATCAGGGACATTTGTTGAACAAAGCTTTTTTGTATAAGTCCCTGATTATATCAATAACTATAAACCAGTCAGCTGTTACTGTTTTCATTCGAGATTTTCAAGAGCTGTTAACAAGTAGTGCATTTACTCTCACATTGAACTATTATCACAGATAAACGGTTCCCAATTACGATTTGTATAGAATACATATATAAAAGTAGGTTTTATGACTATTAATACAGCAACATGATGTAACGGATATGTTTTAAATAAATATATAATAAATATAGTAAAACACTTTCATTTGAACCTGTTTAGTAGACGTTAACTCATATTATTTTACTGTAATAAGTTGATAAACTGTCTATGCTGATTACACTTCAATTTAAACCGGTTTGTTATTTTTAATTGTTTGCTACATGTTGCAAGTCGGTCTGCTGTTAACTACGCTCAGCTGGATCAGCGCGAGAAAGAGTTGTAAAAGTTATGCAAGAAGTATGAGTTAGAACTGCACAGGCTGATCTGGGACGACACTGTACGCACATGCATTAAAGCCCCTTTTCATAGAGCGCGGCTCATATATATAAGTGTATTTTCTCCAAATACATGAACAGCTGAACAAATAATCAGACACACATTTACAAAATGCATCACAGTTATATGTAAACATAGTACAATATCTTACACTTCTTTAGCGATCAACACAGTAAACATTGACATGATAATCAGAGCAAACTTTATACACATATTTGTGAACTATTATTTATAGGTGTGGAATTAAATGAAATTGATGTTATTAAAGATAATAAATCTTCTAGAGGTGAATGAAACAGAGAAAAAACATTGTGCAAGTGGTATGAGCATAAAACATATAATATCATAGTGCACCAATACATACGGGAATTAGTCAATACGCATAACGCACATACACATGTATTCTCAAACCAATGCTGACCAAAACATACGTGAAAACAATCTGGTATTCTAGATAAGAAAACGAAATTCTAGAATAATTTGATGCTATGCATATAGATACATTCTTGTAAATACAAAGATTAAAAAGTATGTATACGTATGACTTGAAATTTGTACAACAAATTGATTATATTTTAAAAAGGGATTTTCCACAGAATCCCTTTTAAAATGGTCATTTTAAAGGAAATTTCTTTTAAAAAAACCCACATTTTTCTCACTTTTTATAAGAAATTAAAAAAAATTTACGCTGACAGTACAACCCATCTTACATTCAGACAGGAAAATTGAACTGAAACTTAAATGTTATGCTGGCGGTACAACCTCCCAAAGGTTCAAAATAAAAACTGAATATTCTTTGAAAATGTTACGCCGGCAGTACAAACTCCCTAAGGTTCATAATCACATAGACAGATAATTGTTTGAAAATGTTACGCCGGCGGTACCAAATTCCAGCAAGGTATAATCACACAGTAAAAATCACACTGAAAAAAAGGAAGATAAACCACTTTTAAATGTTCAAGTTCTTAGGTTCATAATCACAACAGATAATTCTTTGAAAATGTTACGCTGGCGGTACAAACTCTCAGAGGATCATAATCAAAATGTTACGCCGGCGGTACAAACTCCCTAAGGTACCAATAGTAAAAATCACACAAACCACTTTTAAATGTTTAAGTTCTTAATTTAATAGTAAATTATACAAGTAATGTAAGTACAGAACACACACAATGATATAACCCTTAAAATGTAACTGAAAATGTTACGCTGGCGGTACAACCTCATAAATGTTCATAATCACAACAGATAATTCTTTGAAAATGTTACGCTGGCGGTACAAACTCTCAAAAAGTACACAATGACAGATAATTGTTTAAAAATGTTACGCCGGCGGTACAAACTTCCAGAAATGCATAATCACACAGAAAAAATCACACTGAAAAAAAGGAAGGTAAACCACTTTTAAATGTATAAGTTCTTAAATTATTAGCAAATTATAAAACAAGTCATAACAAGGGCTGTTTGTAAAACATGCATGCCCCCCATATGGGCTCTCCGTTGTAGTGACAGCCATTGTGTGAATATGTTTTTTGTAACTGTGACCTTGACCTTTGACCTAGTGACCTGAAAATCAATAGGGGTCATTTGCAAGTCATGATCAATGTACTTATGAAGTTTCATGATCCTAGCCATAAGCGTTCTTGATTTATCATCCGGACACCATTTTACTATTTCGGGTCACCGTGAAATTGACCTTTGACCTAGTGGCCTGAGAATCAGTAGGGGTCATCTGCAAGTCATGATCAATCTACCTATCAAGTTTCATGTTCCTAGGAATAAGCGTTCTTCAGTTATCATCCGAAAAACATTTTACTATTTCGGGTCACCGTGAACTTGACCTTTGACCAAGTGACCTCAAAATCGAACGGGGTCATCTGCGAGTCATGATCAGTGCACCTATGAAGTTTCATGATCCTAGGCATAAGCCTTCTTGAGTTATCATCCGGAAACCATTTTACTATTTCGGGTCACCATGACCTTGACCTTTGACCTCAAAATCAATAGGGGTCATCTGCAAGTCATGATCAATGTACCTATGAAGTTTCATGATCGTAGCCATTAGCGTTCTTGAGTTATCATCCGGAAACCATTTTACTATTTCAGGTCCCCGTGACCTTGACCTTTGATATAGTGACCTGAAAATCAATAAGGGTCAACTGCGAGTCATGATCAATCTACCTATCAAGTTTCATGATCCTAGGCATAAGCGTTCTTGAGTTATCATACGGAAACCATTTTCCTATTTCGGGTCACCGTGACCTTGACCTTTGACCTAGTGACCTGAAAATCAATAGGGGTCATCTGCCAGCCATTATCAATCTACCTACGAAGTTTCAATGTTCCTAGGCATAAGCGTTCTTGAGTTATCATCCGGAAACCATTTTACTATTTCGGGTCACTGTGACCTTGACCTATGACCTAGTGACCTGCATATTAATAGGGGTCATCTGCGAGTTATGATCAATCTACATATCAAGTTTCATGATCCTAGGCCTAAGCGTTCTTGAGTTACCATACGGAAACCATTTTACTATTTCAGGTCACCGTGATCTTGACCTTTGATCTAGTGACCTCAAAATCAATGGGGGTCATCTGCGAGTCATGATCAATGTACCTATGAAGTTTCATGATCATAGGCCCAAGCGTTCTTGAGTTATCATCTGGAAACCACCTGATGGACAAACCGACCGACAGACCGACATGTGCAAAGCAATATACCCCCTCTTCTTCGAAGGGGGGCATAGTAAATACAGAACACACAAAATGTTGTGTAAATTTTCAATCAGTGAAATTTTCAAAATAAAAAACAATACCAGTATACTAATATGTACTCAATCCACCAGTCAGCAGGTCAGAAAATATATATTAAATAGTGGGAATGATTCCATATTATTTATGTCACACTTAAATTAGTTCTCAAAATATACTAGTATTAAAAAATGCTAAACATTTTTTTTAACATGTGAAGTCATTATGAAAAATTAAATATTTAAATAAAACAATCTTTACCGCTATTACATGTATAACCATTCAAAGTTCTTTAACAGGTGCAATTGCTGCAATTTGTATTTTCATTACTAAACAATTCTGTCACAATTTTAGTATGTATTGTAAGGGCAGAACTTTATTGTTTCTCTGAAATACTCAAACATCATATAGGACATACAAAATAAAACATTGGTAATCACAAATTAACAAAATCAATTTTAATTCAGCATATTAAAATGAAGACAAGTTCATGCAAAGCATTTCTAAACCGAAATCGAAAAAATGTTAGAATAATGCACATGAACACATTCACAGTTACAATGGCTTACAAAGGCTGACTGAATACGAATTGTTCACCATTAGAACTTATTTTCTGTCTAGTTTCCCAAAAGATCTCAGGTTATTTTAAGATATTAAATTGATTGCAACAGTAAGAAACGTGAAATCTCTTTAATTAACTTTTGTTTATATAGCGAAAGAAATTCAAAAATAGTTTTATTTAAAATAATCTCATAAACCATTCTAACATATAAACTGTTATATACAAGTCCCATATTCTACTGACCGAAATGACATAAGAAGAATATGACCACCACCACTGAACAAAACCAATAATGAAAAAAGCATATACCTAAGTGAAAAGACAAGTTCTCATCAAGCATTTCAAAATGGAATTCAAACATTCTTTGGATAATGCACATAAACAAAAGTGCAGTAAAGAGAATCAAATTGTTGATTAGGGAATATTCAATTCCAACATTAAACTGAAGAAAAAGATGTAGAATAATGCTTACACTTGAAATATGATCATCAGTGTGATGTAAAATTCATGTTGTTTTTTTTTACTTCAAAACAAGAGTGCCAAACTGTCACAAGATACGCCCGTTCGGAGGTTTTGGACACCATGCTTAATGCTTGAAATGCACTAAGTGACCTCGAGACCTAGTTATTGACCCGGCATGACCCATATTTGAACTTGACCTAGATATCATTTAGATGTAACATCTGACTAAATTTGGTGAAGATCAAATGAAAACTACTTCAATTAGAGAGCGGGCACCATGCTAAATGCTTGAAATTCATTATGTGTCCGATCGTGACCTCGTTTTTGACCCGGCATGACCCATATTCGAATTTGATCTACATATCATCTAGACTCAACTTCTGACCAAATTAGGTGATGATCAGATGCAAACTACTTCAATTAGAGAGCGGACACCATGCTAAATGCTTGAAATGCACTAAGTAACCTTGTGACCTAGTTTTTGACCCGGCATGACCCATATTCGAACTTGACCTAGATATCAACTAGATGCAACTACTGACCAAGTTTGGTGAAGATCGGATGAATACAATTTGAATTAGAGTCCGGACAAAGTGGCGCCGTTGAAAATGCACTAATTGACCCTATGACCTAGTTTTTGACCCGGCATGACCCATATTCGAACTTGGCCTATATATCAACTAGATGCAACTGCTGACCAAGTTTGGTGAAGATCGGATGAATACAATTTGAAATAGAGTCCGGACAAAGTGGCCCCTTTGAAAATGCACTTATTGACCCTATGACCTAGTTTTTGACCCGGCATGACCCATATTCGAACTTGGCCTAGATATCAACTAGATGCAACTGCTGACCAAGTTTGGTGAAGATCGGATGAATACAATTTGAATTAGAGTCCGGACAAAGTGATGCCTTCCGCCCGCCGCCCGCCGCCCGCCGCCAAGGGGTTTCACATAATACGTCCCGTATTTTATACGGGCGTATAAAAAGGGCAATCATTTGCATGATTTGATAAAAAAAAATGAAGCTATCAGTCTCACAATTTGATTAAAATTATCTATGCATTTTTTTATAAAACAGAAATTTCACACCATAAAATTTAAGTTAATTCCATAACTTGACAGGGAAATGTCTTAGTATGAGAAACCTGACTTCAATCATTCAGAAAAATAACATGAAGTGCCTTAATATGTACTCTGGTTGCATATATTGATAACAACATTTATTTTAAGTTCACGACATTTTTAGTCTTGAGAAAATAGGTATAGCTTCTAGATGTGGCAATAGGATGACCTTACATCTGTCCCACCTCTCTCACCCATGAGGACCTCACTCTACTAACTCCATCAGAGTACTGGACTGAACACTCTCCTGAATAAAAGACATCTTGAAATGTAAGAATTTGAATGCTGTTATACAGCCAGGCGATATGATAATCATATGGTTATTAATTATGTCTTTTAAATTATAGCATTAGTACTCATAGCAATTGATACTGCAGAGTTAAATGTACAATGTTTTGCTGGAAAACTATAGTTTGGTACTCACAATGGGATATATAAAGAAACTGCATAAATATACCATTCATGTTTTCATAGCCAGAAATAACCAATATGATTGTCAATTTGAAATATCAAACACAGTTGTTGTGTGATGTGAAATGTCTTTGCATGTTTAAATTGTCACTTACATAATTAAAGGGTGTCTGACAGACAAATCCCTGCTATAGGTTCAATGAGTGAACGGGAAAAAATTGCCAAAACAAGATGGACTACAGCAATTCATGAATATCTGTTTAAGTTGAAATGGTACAATTCACTGCTTATGAATAAATTGTACAGCAATATGGATAAGTAACATAAAATCTACACAAAATAATAACTCTCTTTAATTAATTTCAATCGCCAACCCTCACGATATGAGTGGCAGTTCTTGATGATAATCATTCTGTATTTTTATGTTTAATGAATGAGAAATGAATAAGGAGTTGCACAACAAAAAAGTGTGACAGACATTACTGCAATACCAAACGCCTGTGGTGGGGTATAATAAAGCAGTTAGTTATTAATAAAGTTATGTAATATATATATATATATATATTTCACTATGATTCTAAAAGTGTACCTTTCAAGCAAGGTGTTTTTAAAACTAACAGTCACTTTACTAGTTGAAAATATGCATGCTGTCAGCTTTTGACAAACAGACAAGAACAGAAAAAAGGGTTTATATGTTGAGTTTCACAATATAAACAAGATTATCATTGCATGCAATGCAAAATTCCCCTACTGGTCAAAATACCATTACAAAATTGTCAGCAACATTGTCAGTGTTGTTTTGATATATCCTATAGTTCCCTCTGGGCATACCGGTAGGGAACTTACAACTGATAATTTATTCACAGTAATTAAAGCTTAATTTTGTACATGGTCAGTATCATATGGGATTTTGTTCATCTCACTTGAAAATTGTACATTATTCGTAAAATATTTTATTATGTTTAAAATTACCGTTAGCATATTTTCGGATCAATTTGGCCGGCAACCATTCCTCTCGTCCGTCTTCAAATCTCCAGAATGCTTCAATTTCTTTGTCCTTTGATGAATTTTCCTTGGACTTCGAGCAATCTGTTTTCAGATAGAATAAAAGACCCTGAACTGAATTGATGAACTACCAACCATGAGCCATCTGCAGACAGTGTCATCCACTTGTCCGAGTGTTGGGTAGAGAAGAGGAAATCATTAGTAATAGTATTACGGTTAACTGTCCATGTAAAGTAAATGTTACCAGTGACACTCCAACACTCAATGTTCAAAATGGGGCACACATTTAGCAAAATAATATCAAGGTTTATCTGCCATTGATATATATGTTCACTTTGTGACAATAAACAAGAATACTTGACTATGACCAAATATCTATTTCCATTTTTTATAGAAATTGTCCTCAACAATAGGGTCAATAAACAATGAAATTTACAACATGAAAATGGGCCATAATTATGAGAACAGGTTATAAAACTAAAACTTTAACCCATTCTCCCAAGTGTGTTCTTATCTTTATGAGCCCAGCTCAAGTTTTAGGGCCCATGGCTACTGGACTCTCGCTAATTCATAGCCCTAATGATTCAATTTAGGCTTATTTGCCCTTGAGAACTGAGATGCATTTTTAATTGGTAAACATGAATACCTAAGTTGAACCAAATGTCTTTGACAGTCTCTGAGAAATGGACCATAAAAAATGATCATCTTGATAGTACAACTATTCATGGTTTTATTTGGGACAGGTGACAAGTTGAGCAGACCACCGTGTCGTCATCATTTTAGCACATTTTTTAAAATTATACCCAAATTATGTATTTCAATGGGTGAATAAACAGTAAACGGTAGATAAATTGTGAAAACTGTTGTTTATGTCTAAATCTTAGGATAATTGTGGGAAAGAATACTTCTATTAGCATTAACTTGACAATTGAATAACCAGAAAAATTTAATAGAAATATATTACAGAACATGTAAAAACAAGTGCTGTTTGTAAAACACGCATGCTCTCCAAATGGGCAGTTCATTGTAGTGGCAGCCAGGCCATTGTGACCTTTAACTTTGACCTAGTGACCTTAAAATCAATACCGGTCATCTGCCAGTCATGATCAATGTACCAATGAAGTTTCATGATCAAGGCCTAAGCATTCTTGAGTTATCATCCCGAACCACTGTGACCTTGACCTAGTGACCTGAAAACAATAGGGGTCCTCTGCCAGATGGACCGACAAACCGACCAACAAACAGACCGACTGACATGTGCAAAACAATATTCCCCCTCTTCTCCGAAGGGGTGCATAAAAATATTTATTACATATAAATCAGGATAACTCACTTTTGATCAAGTGTCAATGTATGTCAACTTATATCTGATCAACTGTCACTGGTGTCTCAAACAGGGTCTTTATGAGGTTATTTGGTACTTGAAGCCTGGACATTTGTGTCTATGCCTAATAACTAAAACTGCATATTCAGGTTTAAAAACATTGAAATATTAGGCAAATTAATGGGGTTGGCATAAGAAGATGTGTGTTCACTCAAAGTGGTCTTAAACCAGTTTTTGTGAATTATTCTAAACTCTGTAAGTCAAGAAATAGTTATCATTTATAAAAAAGATCCATTCATTAAGTGTTCAAGAATATTATTAGAAATATATGCACTTACGCTCTGTCAGTTGACGCCTCAATTCTGAGTTTTCCGTTTCCAGTTTGGAACATTTGTCCTTCATCATTTGAAGCTCATCAACTACCTTGCTGTACTTCTCCTAGAAGTACAAGTTAATATATTGATCTATGAGCAGACCCTTTTTCTGCCGATTTTAATAGTAGTTTCATGTTCCCCCCAAAAAAAAAATTCTGAATTTTTTTTTTTTTTGCCATGCAAAAAAACTTTTTTTATTCTCACAAGGAAAACTGAAGCACAACTTCCCAATTTCACAGGTAATGTTCTCAAAATGCTTTTTCAGGCTATTTAAAAGATCAAATACTTTTTCATTTTAACATCATTTACCTGATTTCCAATCAAACACAAGGCCTTTCTTAACACTTGCATTATTTATTTATTTAATTGCTCATGTTTCTGTTACACAAAAAAGGAAATTAATTAACTTACAAGGAGTCCCTCAGAAGTGTTTGAACATTCCTCATTGGCATCATCTTCCAGGTCAGTTTGCTTTCTTTTTTTTGTAAGTGGTCTGGATCCCAAAAATTCCTTTCTAAAAAATATTCAAAAATTAACTTCAAATATATACAACACCAACATGTTTTACATTGTCTGTGGCTTCAGGGCTTTTTTTCTTTCTTTGGGACCCACGGTAAAATGGCCCTTTCCCCTCGGATTTTTTTCCCCTCAGCAGGCAAATTTTCCCCCAGACTTGATTTTTTCCCTTAAATTTTTATTTTTTTTAAACTTTAAATTCATAAGTTAACCTGATCCAGTGTAGAAATTAAAACATATTGCATAATTAAATTATCTGTTGCCTTGAATTTGTTATAAAAACAGCAAAATATGTTAAATTGATTATTTAAGACTTTCCTTATTTCCGCCAAAATCCGGTGTTTTGCGTGATTTTTCCCCCAAATTCAGCATTTCGCACGATTATTTTTCCCCTCAAAAAAGGCCAGGCCCTTTCCCCAAAGTAAGATAAAAACCCCTGGGCTTTAAAATGTCCCGCGACACAGGTGCCTCAACATGCTTGTGAAATTATAAAAATGAAAACAGAGCAAATATAACAACCCCTTTTTTAAAAGGTACATAAAGGACATACAGAGAAAATACTTATTAAAACACTGTTTGGGGTTAACCAATCAAGCAATGTAAGAAAAAACTTACATACACAGTACATAGTACTGTAAAAGCGTTTGAGCACCTGTCCCAAATTAGAATTAGTAGTATTCATAACTCGCACAAAAAAAAATCATTATTTTTAATTCTACCATGGCAACTTCTTTGCTATTGACATATTAGGAAGTTTTGTGGTTGATTCTGCAACAAAACACTTACGGCTTTGAATGCTTTGAAAGTAGGTTTATAAATAACCCAACATTTTATTTAAATTGTAATGGCATATTCATGTATATATTTAATCCGCTGAAATGGAGGATGGGGGCTTATATAAAAGTTCTCATTTATTACCTTGAAATACAGGTTAATTATAAATACAAACCGGTAAGTATTTAAATAATCAACAATGAATTGTTCTTAATTTGGGTTACACAAACAGTGTGTTGTTCTGTTGTTGCAATCAAGCCACTCATGCAGCACCGTAAGGGTTTAATGTCTTTGCATCATTACTGCAATAACTAATGCCTACCAGTCTATTATTTCTTTAAAAAAATTAATATTCACATTTACATTCTTTCCTATAATAATTCAAATAAGATGATACCCTTCAGCTAAAGACATTGAGTTTAAATAAAATGCAGTAAATTTGGTTGATTTTTGACAAAGCCACTGTCAAATTATTTCATATTGTGCCTACTAATGACAGAGTAGCTCTCTAGACAAGCATTGTCCGGATTAACAGCACAAAAAACATCAAACAATCATTGTGACAAATATGTCAAGATCACACAAGGCAGGTCTGACAAAATTATGCCTGAAAATCATCAATTGATAAATAAATAAGCTTGTTCCCATGACACCACTCCCACTTGCGTTATAAGAAATACGATGAAAATTTTAAAGTCTGTTACAGTTTTGTAAATTCACAATTAATTCTTACATTTTGTTGTTATATTCAGCTAATCCTTTGCTTCGCAGAATGTTCAGACACGACTCAATATCCTCGGTTGATTGAATTTTCAAGAGTGGTCTGAAGAATTTTTCAGTGATCTTCACTGAATCACCCGAAACTTCCTCCACAATGGCCCAAACTCTCTGTTCAAGCCGAGCCATCTTAATATGCAGTCCATACGAATTCTGGAATCTTCTGATGTCCTGTTAATCATGAATAATGATAACCATTCAGTATACAAAACTATAAATAATAACGCTTTGCATAATCACCTTAGAGGACTGTCCAATGTAAAATATTGGATATATTTTTTTTATAAACAACTGGTAGCAAGATGAGTTGCAGATAATTGGTCAGTAACCACATTTTAACTAACTCTTTTGACCTGTTAATTCTTTCAACAGTGAACAATGCCCATTATATTACTCCAAATATTGTACACAATTGGATAGCAGAAAAGTCAAATTTGAACAAGAGTGCCAAACTGTCACAAGATACGCCCGTTTGTAGGTTTTGGTCACCATGCTCAATGCTTGAAATGCAGTAAGTGACCTCTAGACCTATTTATTGACCCGGCATGACCCTTTTTTGAACTTGACCTAGATATCATTTAGATGCAACATCTGACTAAATTTGATGAAGATCAGATGAAAACTACTTCAATAAGAGAGCGGACACCATACACATGAAATGCACTATGTGACCTTGTGACCTCATTTTTGACCCAGCATGACCCATATCCGAACTTGACTTGCATATCATCTAGACACAACTTCTGACTAAATTTGGTGAAGATCAGATGAAAACTACTTCAATTAGAGAGCGGACATCAT
The DNA here is from genome assembly GCF_020536995.1 of Dreissena polymorpha. Lineage (NCBI taxonomy): Eukaryota > Metazoa > Mollusca > Bivalvia > Myida > Dreissenidae > Dreissena > Dreissena polymorpha. The sequence continues at coordinate 42,805,750 of NC_068361.1, read as the reverse complement.
GCTTAATCCTTGAAATGCACTAAGTGACCCGGTGACCTATTTTTTGACCCGACATGACCCATATTCGAACTTGACCTAGATATTGTCTAGACACAACTTCTGACCAAGTTTGGTGAAGATCGGATGAAAACTATTTCAATTAGAGAGCGGACACTGCTGTGGATGCCGCCCGCCAAGGGTTAAACTATTATAAAGTCTCTCAACGTGCTTGCTTTAAACATAGGATTGGTATTGCTTTTTGCAGACAATTTTAATGTGCACCAACTATGTTAAGATTATAATATTGTCAATGCCTACATAAGTACTTTTCATCAAAATGGTGTTTATTTATATTTATTAAATGTCAAATCATTCAACAGTCATTCATAAGTTAGCAGGTAGTCAAATGCCAATCCAACTGATGCCTCTGTTCATTGATTCAAATCTAAATAATTCAAAGAAAAACTGTTTAAAAGTGTCTTGGTCAAACCATACTATATAAGCATGAGAATGCACATTTCAGACCCTTCCATTATATAAGAATAACTATACCTTCACATGAAAGATGGAAGACAGAGTTTCTTTCCAAGCCTTCATATCCGTTGGTGACATGTGCATTGATGGGCGAACTTGTCTCATAAGCCTCACCTTGTCAATGAAGCTTAGAGGCTTTTGCTTCTCCTGCAAGCAAACATTGTGCTGCCAACCCACCGTCAAGGCTGTGCATGTTGACAGGGCTGAATAAATATTCATTTTGACTGTGGTTATAGTTGCGAGACCACGCCTTAGAAGACCCTGAAGGGCTTCCCTTGTGTGATTCCCTCCAAGGGTCTCAACCTGTCCGGCACCTGCAATTCCATGATATCATTGTAAGTTGACAAAATGCAATGTACTAGTTTAACAGAATAAGATCACCAAGCAGCATTTAGAATATAAAAAAATCATTATTTCACCGGTCTCTAATAGTTAAATACTGTCTTAAATCTGCTCATCATAAGTATATCTCTATTTTTATATTTAACCCTCTATAACGCTCAAAATCAACAAAAATTAGTAAAGTATTTTGTAAAACCAAAACAATCAGTGTTCCTTTAAGCAATAGCCAAAATTCAACTCTAGATGTGGTATAATTACATAGATCTTTGAAGAAACAAAATGCTTGTTCTTATTTATTTGTGACACAATTTATTCCTTTTTTATTTTACTGCAAATAGATCTATTCTTAGGAAACAGAAACACTTAAATGGTACCCTGTTAGTGTTTATGTGCGTATGAATAATACATATTGTTGTGGGAAATGAAGATGGCATTATATATGCAAAATAATAATAAAAACGAGCATCTATTTTACCAGACCACATCTGGCATTGAAAATTCGGCAATTGTCTAAAGTAAAAATGAACACTATGTTTCGTTGTTTATTATACGTTATTTTACGAAATATTATACAAAATGTTCGTTCATTTTCAGTAGTAATGGGACTGTAAGTCCATGGAAGTTACTAATCTACTCTTCAATTTTGATAAATAAAGGGGGAAAAAATCTGGAAGTACCAAGGCTATCCCAACATAATTGTATGTGCACTATTGCAGTATATCACATATCATTACTATAAATAGTAACAAAATGACTTCGCGACAGGGCCGTTATTCATCTCTAGCGGGCCAATATAAATTATATCAGCTATAAATAGCTCTGTCGTGTGCTATTGTCTAAATAATACACATTTATTTTAAGTTTCGTAAAATTACATCCAATATTTAAACAGAAACAGCTCTGGACACAAAAAAAAAGGTTTTCAAAATTTATTGATTATATTGATTAAAGTCACAGAAGGGGGCATAACGCTGAAGTTATCAGGACAATCTTTACAAACTTTACACATGCAAAACTGCAGTACAATGTATGATGATAGACATTGATTTAAAAGCTTAAGGAAATTGGATGCAATATTATAGTTATTGAAATATCAGCTCTGGACGGCAAAAAGTTGACAAAAATAGATAAGTTTCAGTAAAAATATGGGGCATAACTCTGGAATTACAAGGTAAATCCCAAAACACATCTGATGAAAGACAAAGACTTGTCACAATAACTCACACTGTGAACTTTGTACTGTGGTGAGCTAAATATATAAAATAGTGCTCTAATATATACCTTTCATCTTTAATTTCGACGGGTCACAATCGTCAGGGACCATTCCCACCAGTATTGTAAGTTGTTGAAAAACTCCACTTTGAAAAGAGTCCATTAAAAACTTCACGTGTTCAAGGTCCAGCAGTCTTGATGCTCTTTTTGGCGAAGGTGGGATGAGATTTTCAATATGGACATCAAATATTCCTAAAAAAATGTTGATGAACAGTAAATTCAAACAAGACATTCATGATTGCATTGTCACTTGCCTGTAGTGGTGCAACATTTAATTGATTTATCGATAAATCATGATCTTAATTCCTCAGATAACAATGCATCTATAGCAAACTCATCTATTTATCACTGGCAGTTTGCTAGACATTTATTTTTAAGTATCATGAAATTCCATACAAAAGTTACTGAGAACAGCTAAGAAAAGTGTGACAGACCCCAGTTCAGACAGTCAGAATAATGGACGGAATGAAAATACCAAACAATATCATTATCACAAGCTCACTCCAACATTATATATGTTATATACATTAATTGTTCTTACCCAAAAACATCTTTTGTGCTTCATTCTCATAAGTGTCTGAAACAAAGTAGTACTTGTTAGTGTTACTTATTGTTTTTCAGCAAATTGTCATTGTTCATTGCCTAACAAGTTGAAATATAAATTACAAGTAAACACAGCATTGTCGAGATTTCAGAAACTTGATCTTACAAACTTTTCAATAGCCAGATTATGTATGGTAGAGACAGAAGCTAGTGTTATTTTTCCTTCTATGGACAGATACGGTAAACGGACTTGTTCCAAATGACCTATGGACCCGTTCCCAAAATGAACCAGACCCATCCCAATTTCAAAAAAAACTGCAACAAAATCGAGTAAACAATTCCCCGAAATCGCCAAATTGACGTATTTCGAGACTGTAAAAAAAATTGTTACAATTCACAACTTGATTTTACCCAATTTGGTGATTTCAGGGCGCGAAAATTTCCGAATGGCAACGGACATGTTCCCAATTGGGTGAAAAAAATAACTTGATTCACAAAATTATCTTTCTGCCCAATTAAGGAAGCTCTGATTGAGTGTATAAATCCCAATAGTTATTTAATTGCAGTAAATACGGGTCTTAATAGATCAATTTCTTTTAAACAACGGTGATTTTTGGGCTGAACTGATTTGGTAATCAGATTTTCTTTGATTAAAAGAAATTAAAAAAAATCTAGTGCTACAATGCAAAATCTATATTATTACTGGTACCTTTCGTAGAAGAATCCTGTGCCTTTATCAACGTCTCAACTCCATCATCCAAAGAAAGCTCTGGCACATCAGTTAAAGACTCTGTTTAACAAACTATAGAATGAATACCCATTCACTTTACGCCCCCTCACACCATTCATGCATTTTTGTTTATTTCGCTCGCTAGTTTTATTTTTTGAGGACAAATATTCAATTTTTTTGTATCTTTATGGAGCAGACAAAATATTTGTTAAATGCAACTGTGTGGGGTTTTTTGCATACATTTATGTGCTTGAAAAATCCAGCACAACATTATGGATGGTATGAATACAAACTGTTAAAATAAAGCAATTTTGAAGCACACTTCTTTATAAATTTAAAACTATCTGCAATGACACATGTGGTCAAATCATGGGTCACCATTAAACATATGCTTTATTCTTGCAAAAAAAACATTAAGTTCATTTAGCAGTTCCTTTGTTTGTAAATTGAAAAATTATAAAAATAAATAATTCAGTGTAAATAAAAGAATTCAGGCTTTGTTCAGCTGATTTTATAGCCACTCTTAGCAATATTATCAATAGCAAAACTCATTTTTTCCCAAATCCCCCACACAAAATATCCCAATAGGTTGATTTGAAAAAGTTTAGAAAATATGAGACTTCCAGTGTATATAAAGGACTTACATGTTGAAATTACCAATAAAATCATTTATCAAAAACAATTTATCCATCAATTCATTTAGTTTTACTAATATTTTCCCAATTTGGGGTAAATTGACACTGGAATTATCAATTTTAAAGGGTAAAGAACATGTTTCCAAAGTTGCTAAAAAAAGCCCTGAAATTATAAAGCATACCAGTGAAGGAATCATCACTACTTGGCATATTGTCCTCTGAATCTGATGTGGTTGACTGAACTGCAATAAAAACATTTTATTGTAAACTACAGAGCCAGATATTGTGATTTTATCTTATTTTGTGAAGGAGTTCATTTAAAATTGAGTTGTTTAAGTCTGAACAACTGAACCTGTACACGGACACTCACTGCATATAAAATAACTGAAAAATGGAACTTCATTTGGTTGGAATATTTTTTAATATGATTCCCACATTTTTCCAATTGTTTTTGATAAACAACTAAGAACATATATTTTCAACGAGGTATGTGTCTTTCAGAATCAACCAACAACAGTTGACAAGTTTTTTTTTCCTTCTTTGTGACCCGCCGAAAATTGGCCCTTTCCCCTCCAATTTCGTAAACAAGCCTTATTTCACAATTTTCTCAAATTCAAGGGGAGTTAATTCTGGACTTTTTACTCTGATGTAACCCATTTTCGATAGGGTTAGAGTCCTCATTAATATCAACACACTGGACAAGTTTGAAAAGAATCGGATGAAAAATGTGGACTTTATCAGATAAACAAGAGAAAGTCTAACGCGCACACAGACAGACAGAAACCATGCCATCCCATAAGCTCTTCTGGCCTATGGCGAGTAGAGCTAAAAATACAAAATAACGTTTTATTGTACAATTTTTTAATGTTACTGTAACCATGAAGCCATTAATATGATTAATAGGCTGATAGCTTTGTAAACTTTTGTTTGAAAAGAATGAAAAATATTTTACCATAGCTGGACCATCTTTTTAAGAAAGCCGAACAAGTTTTCTTTCCTTCATTGGTGTTATCTTCCAAAGAGAGAAGAAAGCAAGCTGTTCCTACTTTCACCTGAAATAGAATTCAGTCAAAATCTTTTTTTCTTACAATTTTGGCGACATGTTATACCAATGAACTTTATGCTTGAATATCCTATTTCATAGGAATTTTTTTTATAGGTATTTCTATGGTTCAAAAGTTGAATCAAAGATGAATGTATGTGTCTTTTATTTTCTCCTCGTGTTAAGTAGCAATAACTTTACTCTTGACTTGTTCTTTTTTGTCACAAGATTCATAAGGCATTTTAATGAAAATTTTGTACAATGTTAAGTTAAGAAAGGTAAGGTTGTTAACTCTTGGCAAATCTTAAGGTTCGTTTTCCTTCTGAAACATACATATCAGGGATGGAAATTAGTGGTTGCCTGTGAGCCCAGGGCCAGTACATTTTGTCCTGGGCAACACAAATTCAAAAGTTAGTAGTCTGGATGGGCAAAAATTTTACCGTTTTTCATGAAACTTTCGTTTCAAACACAACTATGAACACTTTTACTGCTATGAACATAGTTATTATCTGATAGATAAATGTCTGAGCTATTGTTATACAGTTTTTTTTGGTGTAATTATTGCTTTTGGAAGCGATTTTTTTGCTATTGTTCAGACCATGATGTTGTGCAAAAAATTTGACAGTTGTATCCCTTGTATATATGTATATACTATAGTATAATAGAGTATTTTTTACCTAAAGATCCCTGTGAATACAACAGCCAGGACAGATTTTGAGGGCGCGCAAAGAATTTAGAGGGATTTAATAAAGGCTATATTCTAAGGAACCAAATATTACCAATATTAAAGGTAGCTTTATTAGTTATATTTTTAAACATGTTGGACTAGAATCTAGACAGACTCAGACTGTCAGAGACGAGCAAAATTCTCTATCGATAAATCTTCCACCATTTTGTTTTAGTCTTTCCCCGGTTGAACGCCCCAATGTAAAAAGTTACTCAAATATGCATCAAGCGAAAACGTGTTATATTTAGTGTTACCTTTCCTTCGATTTTTATCCATTTCAAATGTTATGTTTTATTAAACAAGTTCATGATTGCTCTTTTTTAAATGGCGTCCCAAAGATATTGATTGGTCGCTTAAAGGTTACTCAACACGAATAGTTAAACGAAACCCCTGACCATTCTCCTAGCAGATTTGTCGTTCGTCCCCTAATTCACCGCTGTGAAAGAGAGTGACCCCTGGCATTACGTTCTACACTAAAGCTTATATTTTTTAGTAACAAACCACATGATAATAAGTTTCACTATAGACAAATATATTCACATATTAAATACTACATATTCAAGTAATATACGAAAATTAAGCTGGCACACAATAGTAAACAAACTGACATGCTAAGTACAAGAGATAGAGATTATCATGCATTTTTAAAAGTAAACCATGCGTGTTTAAGTCAAAGAAAGTAAGATATAGAAGGAAAATATAATTACTAATTTAAGTAATAAAATTTAAAAGATTATTCAATCATGTATATTTCACACATAAAACATTATAATGAAAGTATATTTTACTTAATAATGATATAAGTTACATATTAAATAATTTCCTTAGATGGAAAAATAGCAGGATAAAAACTTATTAAATTGGGACCGGGAGGGTGTAGGACATTATGCGCAAATGTCTTAATGAGCTCCCTCTTCATAGTTCCACTTTTGGAACGTTGTGCGCTCTGTTTGGTACATTGTGCGAAATACAAGGGAATGTGTGAAGCGGTGGTTTGGGGTGTTAAATACATGTATATTTTAATAAGCAGCGTTATCTGTGGTTAATTAACCTAAGCGGACACATGCCACACTACACCCAATACCCAAACTGTGATATATACTGGTATGATTTATCAAGCAAATTCAATATTGATTTTAAAATATTTTTTATTCATACTAAGAAAACGTAATTATATCGTTGAAAACAATGGAGGAATATTACTGTATTATAATAAAATGTCAATATATTTCTAGAACAAATAAAAATTTTATTAGTTCAGCATTGTATAATTTAATTTCTAGAACAAATAAAACTGAATTTGATCAGCCAGCAAGTATATAATTCTATTACAGTTACAAATGTGGCCCAATAGAACGTAGTTTACTCACTTTAATCATTCATTTACTTTTGTTTGGCAAAGGTGACAGAACTTTTTTAATATGTTATTAGGAGATCAAGCTATACAACATACCTTCAGCTGTGAAATACTGTTCCTTGAAGCCTTCAGTCCAGATATGATGCCTTTCACTTCCTCGTTGACTATCAACAGCAAAGTCATCGCACTCAAGCGAACAGACCACTCCATATTTACCAATTATAATAGCAATGCTTATAAGTTATTTTATAACAGCACGAACTGAAACTGTAATTAAGATACTAGTATGTTGGATTTATAATGTGTTGTGACGATTATGTATTATATCATATCAGTTGACGAGTGATGTAACGCGCACCTGCAAAGTTTATACTCCGCCCACAGGTTGGCAAAAATAGATGGGATTCGTATAAGCTCCGCCCATATAAAGACGGTGAACATAATCCTCGATCTTAATGATAATCATGCACTATATCAAATATAATTATAAATTATGTCTGAATAAAACATAAGCTTGCAAGTAAATGCATTTTAGTAACGAATATACTGTAGTAATTATTTGTTATTATTACTTTAAACGAACTCGGGAGTAGAATTCAATCTAACGGCTCGGTATATGTGGTAACCACAAAGATCTCCTAACTTAATTAGCACATCATTTGAGATAAAAAAAAATCTCAGAAATGCATATTCTTTCAGAATTAATTTAATCTAATAAAAAATCACTATTAATGTTGACAACAAACAACATATATATATATATATATATATATATATATATATATATATATATATATATATATATATATATATATATATATATATATATATATCGAATTTATTTACGCAACAAATAGTTCTGATTTGAACATTAATATGTCTTTAAAAACTTACAATGTAACACATTAAATAAATTCTCTCGCTAAAAGCTATTGTTTTTATTTGAAAATATAAGTTTTGCAACGGACAAGCTATAGAAAACGAGTACCACTTTCTTCTTGTTTGCCCCCTATATTGAGAAATTAGAAAGGAACATTTAAAACCATAGATGACGTTAAATACATTTGACATTCTAATGCAGTCGGTAAATACAAAAAAAGACATTATAAACCTTGCTTATATATTTTAACTGCTAATGTAATGCGTATTAATATGGACAATCAGTTATAATTAATAACAAGATTATAGCCATGTTAAATGATATTTGTCATTGAATATGTTTGTATAATTTAATAAAATCTACAATTTCCACGAGTTACAGTTGAAGATATAATTGTATTGATTACTGCTGTTATACTGTTGTTGTTTTTAACATAATTAATTCTCTTATTGAATCAATTTATTGATATAATTATACACACTGCGTAACTTTCTGTTTTGTTGCAAAAAAGCATTGTGTTATCATATATGCAAATAAAGGTTGTTGTTGGTATTTAATTGTTCACACCAATTGTGAGACTGTTTGTTTCATCATGTTTAACCCGGTGTTAAATTGCACATTACAATTCGTTCATCTCAAACCGATTATCATGTTATGATCGTTTATTGTCCAGACAGCTACAAAGTAAACATGGTGTCATAAAATTAGGGACCTATACTTGGGGCGCCTGCATAAACCACATGTGGCAGATGATTATATGGCCATTAAACACAATTTATGATAACCCCTATGTCATCTCTTGGCATATTGAGCAGTCATTTAAGCCAAACTTTAAAGCCAAAATAGAAAACAGTTGTTTAAATAATATACGTCACATATTTAAAAAAAGAACATATTAGTCCGAAATGGATAAGCAGGATTAAGTGTATATATATTAGCCAGTTTTATTATAATATACAATGTCTAAGAATTATTAATAAAAAATGTTGTTGAATTTAACTGCTACACAAGTAATGTATTTAACGATTAGTGGCAAATATATAATCGGCTATTACGTGTAACCATTGTACGTTACAGCAGTGCACAAAACATCATCATGAAAACAAGCAATCCAAAATACTTGCGTAAAACATATTAAATATATAGTTTTATTAATCATAAAATGCTTGATTGTTACAAATATCAATCGATCCTTGTCTCTAGTAAAGAGATTTGAACATACACGCAAAGACAGTTAAATTTGCACGATAAATAAATAAATAAATAAATAAATAAATAAATAAACAAATAAATAAATAAATAAATAAATAAATAAATAAATAAATAAATAAATAAATAAATAAATAAATAAATAAATAAATAAATAAATAAATGAATGAATGAATGAATGAATGAATGAATGAATGAATGAATGAATGAATGAATGAATGAATGAATGAATGAATGAATGAATGAATGAATGAATGAATGAATGAATGAATGAATGAATGAATGAATGAATGAATGAATGAATTCATGAATTAATGAATGAATTAATTAATGAATGAATTAATTAATTAAGAACTAATTAAGGAGGGAGGGAGGGAGGGAGGGAGGGAGGGAGGGAGTGAGTGAGTGAGTGAGTGAGTGAGTGAGTGAGTGAGTGAGTGAGTGAGTGAGTGAGTGAGTGAGTGAGTGAGTGAGTGAGTGAGTGAGTGAGTGACTGACTGAGTGACTGAGTGACTGAGTGACTGAATGAGTGAGTGAAGAAAATTAACAACATTTAACAATTGTTATGTATTCCGCTTTTGAGGGCTTTATTTTATAATTGATTGCATGAACCTCAAGCTTACACTTTCGATCGCTGATGAACAATAACAACATCCACACCACTTATAATTATGATCAAATAAATAAATGTGTTATTATTGTTTAACTATCATTTATATAAGAAAAAAAACGGCTTATTTATGTGTTTTGTGGGATTTTCAGTATCAGAGACGTAGATAGATATATAACGTGTTATCTACGTCTCTGTCAGTATATATATATATGTAGTCTTCCGATCACGTTTACTCTGATGTTTATAACTTATTTGTATTTTTATAAAGAAGAAAATAAATTTATGAATAAAAAAAATATTGATACTAAAAATGATATATATTTGCGCTATTATTTAAGAGATTTGATGTTTATTGCGGATTATTTTATCGTTTTATTGACTAAATAAAAGTCCTTTATACATGTTTTACGTTAATTACTGTAACCATGGCAGTGTTTTTTGCCATTTAGTCAGTGCGCATGCGCTGAAAAGATTGGTCAGCCACAAATGGGCGTGAACCTTATAGGACAAGCGCAATATGCCCTGTTTTTTGGTTTATCGTTTTGCGCCAAAATCTGTCATTGGTTGATGTAAAATCACCACAGCGTGATAAAAGAAGAATTAACAGAAATCACGTCGCTAACGATAATACAGATTATATGTGTTGATCCAAGCTGTTCCTATCGAGCTCAACTGCAGCAATGGGGTTGCTGTCAACTACTCAAGTTTTCTTCTTATTTGTGAGTATTAGTGAGGAATGTTTGGGAAATAACAATATAAATAGGTTTCGATTATTATGAAACTATAATTTCAAACTTGAAGGTCACCCCTTTTTAGTCGTTGGCATAAAATATCATCAGGCGAATAAAGTGGTTTATTCCCAATAACTCGACCAAGCCCATTTAATATGGTGACCAATAACTAATATTCTTTGCTATATTTGATACTATTTTATACAATAAGAGTTTTTTTCATGTGTCTCAACGTTGGCTGTCTGTTTTTTTTTCTAATGAAATAAGGGTTCAAGTATATACCGTAACATATTCTTTTTAATTATCAACATTAAAAAATCACATTCAAATTTGTGTATATTTGTTTCACTTTAAATTGTTGTTTCCAAAATTCACTTTAGAAAAGATGACAATTATCAAAACAATCTATTCGAAGCTGGTGATACAGATTTGTCGGGGACAGCATGTTCATATTATCTTAATGATTAAGATAATTCAACATCTTTAAATTTAGTGAATCTAGTAGTAGAAGTAGTAGTAGTAGAAGTAGTAGTAGTAGTAGTAGTAGTAGTAGTAGTAGTAGTAGTAGTAGTAGTAGTAGTAGTAGTAGTGGTAGTGGTAGTAGTAGTAGTAGTAGTAGTAGTAGTAGTGGTGGTGGTGGTAGTGGTAGGAGTAGTAGTAGTAGTAGTAGTAGAAGTACTAGTAGTAGTAGTAGTAGTAGTAGTAGTAGTAGTAGTAGTAGTACTAGTAGTAGTAGTAGTAGTAGTAGTAGTAGTAGTAGTAGTAGTAGTAGTAGTAGTAGTAGTAGTAGTAGTAGTAGTAGTGGCGGTGGTGGTGTAAGCGGTAGTGTTAGCGGAATTACTCAGTAGAAACTATAATGACAATAGTCACAAATCACTTTTATCACCATAATCAAAAGAAGTATAGTTCTTGTTTTAATAAGAGAACACATTTTATTGGACGATAAAGTGATCATTAATTTATAATAAATTTCTGAGTAAACAATTGAACGCATACATACGAACTAAAATCGAATTTACTTATAAACGAGGAAGTATTAAGTGTGGTAGCGTGATTTGTTGAATACGTATGAAAGCAGTCGCCCTCGTCGTCAGTAGTAGTAGCAGCAACGACAACAGCATCAGCAGTAGTAGTTGTGGTGCTGCCTGGTGGTGGTGGACGTGATAGTTGTAGAGGTAGCAGTAGTGGTAGAGAAGTTGCATATACGTAGATGTTTCAGATTACATTTACTGTGAGTGCCTTTATTACAGTAAATTAAAGTATTCGAAGTGATCATTTTAATTGAAATGAACCGTTTCATAAAGGTCTAAATTTATTTCATTTTTTTCCACCGTATTTTTGATAGCGTCTCCTTCCTTGTTGTTTATATTATATCTCATGAAGCTTTACAAATGTAATTATATGCCTATGCTTATTTTTTTCATCATCAATTAAGATATCTTATTACATCTAAGTAAGTCGGTAAGCCACGGGAGTCCTATTATAAACAGCGATTAAAATTTCATACTTGATAATTTTGACGCTCAGACAGGTCCATTTATTGGGGTTCTAATATACAGGATATAAACAAAGATAACAATCGCTCTTTTTCTGAGTTCAAAGCATTCTTTAAGGACACATGTGGTTCCATTCGGAGATTAGCGCTTTATACCACCCCCACACCAAAACAAAAGAAAACATAATTACACGCTAAAATGATAATTTTGTCGAAAGACTCAAATGAATTTTTATTCACGCGAAAACGTTTTCCCTTACATCGCATAAATATGATTTTTATTCCGAATTTGCAAATTCAAAAAGGTGTAACCGTTGTCGCTTGTTTTAATCAATTACAAGCGTGAATCGATTTTAAATTAAAATTAAACCGGATTTTCAATGATATCCTCAATAAAAACAAAATTTCTTACGATTCTGTCCACATATATAGCTATGAGCGGGGACTTTAAATAGGGTGTCGTTTGTCCGGGTATACAATTCAATCGGGTGCCGATTGTCCGGGTCGAAAAATTACAGGGCGCCGACTTCCGCGTATGCAAAATACACTGGGTGCCGATTGTCCGGGTGCCGTTTGGCCTACAATCAGTAGTAGTAGTAGTAGTAGAAGTAGTAGTAGTAGTAGTAGTAGTAGTAGTAGTAGTAGTGGTAGTAGTAGAAGTAATAGTAGTGGCGGTGGTGGTGGTGGTGGAAGTGGTAGTGTAATTACTCAGTAGAAACACGGAGTACTGTGCAGTAACATTGTTTCGGTATGAAATAGCGTGCGTATGGCATAACAAGTAACACAACAGTAGCGCCGACCTTCTTCCATATTTTCTTTCGGTGTTAGTGTAAACAAACTTACTTTGTTGCCTGATTATTGCAGCGTTTATAATTAGGTCCAGAAGTTGCGATGTAAAGCAGCCGTGTGCAGTTTGTTGGAATCACAATTAATATTTAGTTGAATGTAACCTGTTGCAAAAAAGCAATGTGTATATTTCAGTAATATTTAGCACAATAATATTATTTATGTTATTTTTAGGAAATATCTGTCACCGATTTATTTTACAAAATGATTTGTAGAATTAGTTTTTCGAAACGCGATTATGTTATGAGAAAAACTGGCTGATTGTTGAGATTCCTGACAACCAATGAAATTATTTGCTACAAAATGGCGGGTGTTTTTATTTGAAGAAAAGTGTCGATATGTGTTTATATAAAATTCTTGTGTTTATAATGTATTTTAAAGAAGTGCTGACTATTTGTTTAACTTCTTTTACGATGAAAGTAAGGTTAATGTCGATTTAGCGAAGGAAACGTCTTCTGTTCGTTGAGATAAGGTAAACTAGGTTACTGGTTTAGTATGTAAATTCGGACAGTACGTAAGTCGGACACACGTAATAACTCACTCAATTCCGATGAAATTTGACAATTTTTGGTGAAAAGGCGAGTACATTCATTGATACATTTTTAATGGTGTTGCATCATTTAAGCGCTTTATTTGCATGTGTCCGACTTTATAATTTTAGAACAGGAAATCCACAGTTTTTTTTTAATGGAAATGCTCATCAAGTGTCCAATGTTTATTACTCGACTACTCGTAGGGTGAATCCGTGAAAAGTCGGACAGTTGACAGTAAACACATAATAAACTATCCAATTACAGACTTGAAATCCCCAGTAACACGCATTTAGCGACACATAGCCATTCACTTTGAAAAAATACATTTGTACAGTATGTACATGGACACCGTTTACGTTAACACAAAATCAATGATGTACTGGTACTTTTTGTTCTTTTTAGAGCACACATGGCTGTTTTCTAGTAAGAGTAGGCTAATTTATTGCCATTTTTGTCATTTGGTAGTGGAAACTTCAAGTGTGTATACAAATGACTGTAGTTTACCATCCCTTTAAATTATCTTAGAGGATATTACCTTGTAGTTTACAATTTGAGTCATTGTTTTTCTCATGGCCTTTGATTGAAGTGGCACATTTTATAGTCTTTAAATTGGCGCACAGTTCATTTCTGCAATCTGCGATTGCATTCTGCAGTTTAATTATTTAGCCAGGGCTCAACACTAACAGTGGTCTGTTGACCCGGGGTCAGTAAAAAATAGGGAGGACCAGTGAAACTAGAAATTTGGTTGATCCGTCGGACCAGTTAAAAATCCTGGCCGGCTTATTGTGAAATACTGGTGGAAAGCCGTTTTCATTAATAAAACAACTTTATTTGTTCATAATAAACCGATAATTTCATCATATTTTTTGGGCCTACTCGAGACTGGGATGAAAAATAGCAACATATTGGAAATTCCAATTTTCCTAGATGCCCGAATGACAAAAACCTGTTGTCGGATCAAAAAATCGATTTGCATTCCGCAAATGTCTCTGGACTTCGCCGTGATCGATACAAAATTCAAAGCGTTTGGATTGAGAAATTAACAAAATGGTATTTATTATTTTGAAAAAGCAGCAATCAGTCTTCGAAATTAGCACACGCCTTGCCCGTGGCCAGTAAAATTACTGCCGGGCACATACAAAAATTCACGTTTGTGGCCCGCCGGGCATGTAAATTATTGAAGCCGATTGACAGTTTATAAAAAAAATCGTAAGCGGTTCTTGATATTTGCAGATCTATTTTTCAATTTTGCGAACAAACACCTTGCCGTAAGTTGTAAAACAATGAAATTCGATTGGTTTAACAACACGCACCTGCTTGCACACGTCATCGTTGTTGTTTTTGACCGATGCAGTTCGGTCACATTCGGTTCTTATCGACGGTTTCTCTAGACATTAATCGAGAAGATGCTTTTTGAATCGATCATTTCAATCAAGTAATACGCTTCCGTTTTTGTCAATGTAAACAAAAAATTAATGTCATTGTCGACATAGAGGCTATGCAGTATCTTAGGTATGTTGATGGGGCTAAACCCGATAAAGCACTTCCAAAATAGAAAATTGACAATGATTTGAGAAAAAGGAAGCCAAGAAAGGATACGAGGACACCAGAGAACGCTCTTTTCAAGAGCACTGGTGTAACGATCGACCGTCTTAATTTTAGTGACTGATTAGATGTAATTGTATTCACTACGATTGAAACAAATGTTCTGCTTTACTATGTGTAGCATGTAAGTGTTAAAATGTTTTGATTTGTTATAATTTTGGTTAAAAAAGTTTGGGCATGTAAAAAATATGTTGGGCATGTAAAAATTCTTAAGTTACTGGCCCGACTGGCATGTAACTTTTCAAAGCTTATTTCGAAGACTGAGCAATAATCAGCATGTATTGATCTTAGTACCATCAGAATATACTTTGTTTACCGTGCAAATTTACACTGGAGAGCGCCGAATAATGTTTTGATATTGCCGGAGAATAAATGTGCGTATTTTCAAGATAACAAATTTTCACGATGTGGAATTTCATTCTGGGGGTGGTTGAACCTGTTACCTCCGCCTAAAACCCTAAAACTAATGAAGAGAAGCTTGAAGTACAGCAATTTTGAAAAGGACGAGAGATATTTCAGTAGATAGTATAGTTTTCTTTTTATAAATGCACAATACATTGTGGATAGTCCGGAAAGTTAATTGAAATGTAGGTAAATAACATAGATATTGTCGGACCACTTAAAATCTTGGAGGACCAGTAATTTCTGAAAGCTGGTGGTCCTTTGGGTCAGTAGGTAAAAAGTAAGTGTCAAGCCCTGATTGCTGTGTGTTCAACGCTAACAAAACAAGTATGAACTATTTTCGAAAACCCATGCGCTCGAGTTAGCAAATCGACCAATCATAAAAAAATTTAAGTTAACATCGCTCAGTGATCTATTTTTAGAAAGGTATAGTGACAAATTGTAAACAGAATAAACTTGCGTCATAAATTAAACATTTTAATTCAAGATTAAAATTGCCAATTGGCATTTTATTTACAGTGGCTTTCGGTCAACTACTTACTTTTAAAATGGTTGTTCAATGAAAGGTTTGGTTGCCCGACCATTGGTTTTTATTATCATACAGTTTTTTGCCTTGTTAGGCTGAAAGAAGGGTTTATGTCTGGGAGGGTTTTTTTTTTCCGGATACCCAGTAACTTGTAAGGATGGGCAATTGAAATTGTGATTTTATATAATTATATTCCTAACAGGTTGTGCACAGTATTCATTCTTGTAACTTCACAAACAGTCTGCACGCTAACTATAAGCCCGACAGCCCAGGACTGGTTAAATGTTAATCGGGGCTACTAGAAATTAATAATTTATATAGTCGGGCTATTGGATTCTGTTTCCAATAAAGGCATCATAATTCGAGCTAATCCAGGTAAACTGAGAGTAGCGATGAAGAACTGGTACAAGTAAGGTGGTCAGACTCCGATTCTGGGGACCCAGTGAATTGTTCTATGACCACATTACAAGACATTACAGGATCTGCTGACTGTGCTGTGACAGATAGCGAAACAAGTACAGCGCGATGAGGAATATTTAGACATTTGGGATAGTGATGAAAGCTTAATGTTTTTGTCTTCTACAGATTCTGAACATGACATCGAACAGGTTTTAGCTAAGCCGAAAAAGAAAACAGAAAACAAGTACATTCAAAGTAAGTACAGTACAACTTTGAGGGAAATTTTGCCAGGCTTTTTTGAAATTTTAGCATGTGCGTTTGTTTAATAGTGAATTTTGTCAATTTTTTACCAGTTTGGAGCTGTTTCTCAGTAACTATTGCATAGAAGGGGAAAATGTATGCTCACTTTGCGTTGTTTTTTCCCATTGTCAGTGTTGAATTCGACATCTAAGGCTTCCGAAATAGTAATGGGTCAGAAATTGGCATCGCTTAAGTAGTTGTTTTAACTTTTGATTTTGATGATTTTTGTTGCCCTAGTCCCTTAAAATTCAATAATTAATACTATCCCAATAAAAAACTAATAAAATATGTTTCAGATTTAGACAAAATGTGCCATAAACCCACACATTACAACGTTATTGCTAAAACTAATTTAAGGAACTTAAAAAAAATTCTTAGCCTTTCTGTTTACATTCTAAAACACCAGTCTTAATGCTAGAAAATAACCATTTGTTATGCCTTGGTTTTAATATTTGTTTTCAGGTGAGGTAAAGTCAGAAGGAAGAATGAAATTAAAAGCATTGAAGTTTCTTAGTATTAAGACAGCGCTTACCACACCCTGCTATTGTGGAAAACGGTGTATTTATGCAGTTGAATATTAATTCTGTCCGTGATATTCGTGAAAAATTCTGGCATAATCCAAAATTGACTAGGATAACACTGCTGAAAGCATCATATGAAAAATCTGAAAAAGTCGGAAAATACAGGTACTTTTCAGTACAGTCTAAAAAACAAGAAATACAATATGTACAAAAGCATTTTTGGCTGCATTGAGAGTTAACAAGAATACATTAACTACAGTTGCTGATATGTGCATGAATAACAAGAAGCTCCAACTGGGAAATCCCCACGTAACTGGGACAAGAGCACTCTTACTTTTGATTGCTTGGCTGGAGGATTACTTCAGATTTCATGGCGAAAGAATGCCTCACCGAAACGAGATTGTGATGCCATATGGAACAGTGATGAAAAGTCATATTTATGAACAATACAAATGGATGTGGAAAATCCAGTGAGCAAAAGCCAGTTCTACAAGAAATGGATTGACAGCTTCCAGTTTGTTAAAACGAAAAAGGTAAAATAATGTGTTTTTTGTGGGTTACAAACAATTTTATGCTGATATGACGTTTTTAAACTACAAAGTCATGTACCTGCGTTAGTTGTAATACATGTAATTGGCATCGTCAAATTAGAATCTATAGCTATATGTGTTTTTTATAACAGCTGTCACATAATGAATCTTGTGTTGAGTATATCCTTTGAATGTCTGCAGCATTTGTTACAAGGTGTAAACACCAATATACATGTAACCTTTTTTTTGTCAGTTACTAGATATAATAATATACAGTTGAATCAGATTCTCTCGAGGTCAACGACAAAGGTCAAATATATGGGGGACATAGTGTTTTACAAACACATCTGGTTAAATTTAAAAATGAAAAAATATGCTACACAATCAAAAACTTAACTATATTACATTAAATATGTTTTAGAATGAGGCACACATGTACAATAGGCGAAAACGCATACATAGAAAGGATATTGCTTCAAAAATTAACTAGAAAAAGTAGAATTTAAGATTTTCTCTAAAAACTTTCTGGAATGCCAGCCCTGGTGAAAACACCATTTCATTGCCTCTGTATCTTGAAAGAGCCTGGCCTTTCTTAATTCTTTCTCAGCTGTTAACCCTTACAATGCGGGAACCGAATTTTTAAGGCCTTTGCAAACAGTTTGGATCCAGATGAGACGCCACAGAACGTGGCGTCTCATCAGGATCCAAACTGTTTGCTATTCTGATAGTATTCTTTGAAAAAAATCGAAGAAAATGCGAATTTTAGAAATTCAGCAGACGACATTTTAGCAGACGACAAATTTCCCAGCATGCAAAGGGTTAAACTGTTACAGTGTAAAACGACAATTTTCATGGACTTTTCTAAGACGTAAAACCTTCATTGTGATGTATCAGAAAGGATACTCCAAAAAGGCATTGGTAATTTATTTCAGGAATGTATTTTTGAAATGGGTTGTAAACAACAACAAAAATGAATCAGTTATCTGGAGCTGTGTAACATAAGCAGTGATCGATGTATGTTTCAGACCAACAGCTTCAGCAAATGTACAACTTGTGTGACATTAGACAGGCTAATGAGCAAAACCACCTCTTTCGAGATGCGTGCTTTCTACAAGAAACAGAAAGAAGAGGCATAATATTCGTCAAATGTAATTATGTATTTTCATTCTTTATTTTTCATTTAATTTTGTAACCAAAGCTTTAATGAATACTCCCTTACAAAATGTAAGAAGCATTTCTAAAGTTCAGAATGCCAATCAGATGTGTATTATTAGGGGAAAGATTAATGACCAGAAAAATTTACTGGGTGCTGCTAGATTGAAAATTATAAAAAGGTTCACGGTGAAAATTTTGGACTAACATTGACAATTTCTTGCAGGGTGCAGCCTCCTCCAATTTTGCTCTATATCTTTCCCTAAGGCTTATTTTATATAACCACTGGTGTAATTAGTAAAATTTTATTAGTTAATCAAGCTCATTGACTTTTATCTTAAATTGAAAGGACCTTTAGCCCCATTAATCCTACATAGTATTGATATCCCAAATTCACCTTTACTTATTGAACATAAATATGTAGTTTATAAATGTTTTTA
Source organism: Dreissena polymorpha (assembly GCF_020536995.1). NCBI lineage: Eukaryota > Metazoa > Mollusca > Bivalvia > Myida > Dreissenidae > Dreissena > Dreissena polymorpha. The sequence continues at coordinate 42,786,407 of NC_068361.1, read as the reverse complement.
AACATTCAAAGTGAAATAGGTAGAAAGGTGCTATATCCTGCATATTTTTGTTTCCTGCATACTGCCCATTAATGATGGTAAACAAAGAAATGATAGACATCTTTCAAATTTAATTTAATTTTGCCTATTAAATGTTTGATGTCAAAGAACAGATGCACTTAAAACTATTAACTATTTGCAACTTCAAAGCTCTTATTTAATGATATCCAGGTTAGAAAGGAAGTACTATTACAACAAAAAGACCAGGCACAACGCAATCCAGCCAGCACATGTCCATAATTATCGATGGTATGGATCAAGGTTGGTATTTAAGTGTCCATACACTTTAATTTTGACAGGAGCAGTTTGAAAATCCTAACTAGTCATAAAACATATTCCCAAGTTCCAGTGTTCTGCCTTTGACGGGGCCTTGTTACAATGGCAAAAATTATTTGTCCTGACCCGATTTCTAAAATAGGTCACCATAATAAGGATTTCTAAACATTACAATGAATGAATTTTTTGTTGAATGTGTAAACTGTAACAGAACAAAATCTTTCATTTTGTATTATGCCATTATAAAAATAATTCCCATTATTTTGAAGAAAAGCCTTTACTATAGGCTATATAGAGTTTTAAATGTGCATTTCTTTCTCCATGCATATTACATGTTAACCTTTTCCATAATTATATATATATATTATATATATGTCATAGAGGATATTTGTTTGGATTCCGTGTAAGATTGCATTATATTTCATGAGTGGTCACCGAAACAATATTTTCACAAGTGAAAATAACGAGTTTCTGTTACAACCCATTGAATATATATTACGATCTTACACTTTGAAATATATAGTATTATGATTTGTCATTAGTAAATCATGTTGTTGTTCTCCTGTTTTTTTTTATACGCTCTTTCACTGAAAAGCATGAAATACTGTTAAATTTAATTTCCTGTCCAGACTTTTTTACTACATCCACAGTTGCACACAGATACAATGGTACCAAAAAGGAAAGCTTCATAATATGTGATTTTTTTTTATATAACAACCATACAAACAGTTTTTTTTAAATTTTTATGCATAAATCTATTCTCTATTTTTTACAGCAAGACCAATTTGCCACATTTTGCTGGGAGGAACCCAAAGGTAGGATTAAAG